>NC_140971.1:53679046-53701546 GCF_056783735.1 Eptatretus burgeri
GCTCAAAACAATGCAGGTGACAGGGAACGTGGCTGGCTGCTCACACGCAGTCCAAGGCCTTCCTTTTTGAACTGAACGCACTGAACCACAACGATGCATGGGCCGCACAAACGTAGTCTCCGTGCCAGCTCAAGTGGCACACGCAATGAGCACAACGAATGGATGCATGAACGGTTTGAACTGAATGCAGTGAACCACAACGGTGCATGGGCTGCACAAACGCAGTCTCCGTGCCAGCTCAAGTGGCACACGCAATGAGCACAACGAATGGATGCATGGACACAAACACGGTGCACGGGCCGCCACTGCAGGCCCGTGTTGTAGCTGCCAACAGGGCAGTTCTTGCAGCTTGCAAACTGTTGCCTTGCGGATCCTGGCGCACATGGAAATGAACAGGGGGGGCAAAGCAAAAATTGAACGGGGCTGGTGAACGTGGGCAGTGGGCATGGCATGGCAAAGGTGAGCAGGCAAACACAGCCCGCAGAAGAAGGCCGCTGCAGGCAAACACAGCCCGCAGATGAACTGGCCGGCACAGGCCTTGAAGAAAAAAACAGCCAGCCGGCAGACGAAGTGGGCCGGCACAGGCCGGGCAGCACACAGCCAGCAGATGAAGCTGGCCAGCTTTTGCCGTTCAGTGGAGGTTGGTGGAGGGAGTGCGGTGGTGCTGGCCACTTGGAAGGCGGGCTCGGACCTACCTTCCTGTCTCCCTCCCACCTATCGCCTTTGCCTGTCACTGTACATACCCACTCCCTTAATTTGTCAAACCCCAATTTAGCCCCAACTTATTTTTTTGTTGTTTTTATTTTTACTTCCCCACTATAAATCGTCCCCTAACCCCCTTTATCGTCTTTGTTCGGCTAACCTATCCTGTCACCTAGCCTACTCCCAAGCCCTACGTTCGCTCCCCGGAGGGGAACAAGGGAGAGCTAACGTCCTGTGTCGAGGCCCAACTCAAGCCTCAGAATGGCCTCCCCAGAGTTCGGCGATCTTAACACCAAGTGGGTCCAGCGGCCCACAACGACAGCGAGGGGATGGATGGTGCGGAGGGGTACATCTCCTAATCTACCCTAACCATTTAACTGCTAAACTACCCCGGGCTTTCAACAAGCGCCTCTCGCTTAAACTATTGGTTCTAACAACCCAGATTCCCGTCGCCTGTGTTGGTGTCCTCACAATTTCGGGCCTCGCCCCCCCAATTTTCTCTCCGTGCCCTCACACGGTCTCCTGGCTGGGACACGTGGCTCCCTTTGGCAGGCACGACCCTCTGCCGAATCTCCCGCTATGGCAACCCGGGCACTACACTGCCTCCGAGCCTACCAGCTCCCTAACACCGGGGAGTGCCCCATGGCACCTCCCCTGAAACGCACACGTGGCAGGCCGGCCTCCCGGCCCCTTTCCGAGGGTCACCCGTGCCCACAACACTGCCCACGCGGCCACGGCGCCCCGGGCCCCGCATAAAGCAGGCGCACCCGTGCCCACTACTCTATCCCGGCCCCCATGGGCCCATGGCCTACCGCGGCCGACCAGCCTGGTGCCCGGGGTACCCACCAGCGATACTCACCTTCGCAGCCACGCTCCCAAGCCCGTCAACAGGGCTCCTGCACCCTCCAAATGGGTTTCGAGCCTACTTTCCCACCAACAGCAAAACGACCTCCATTTTTCAATTTGACTAACCCAGCTAACTCACTTTACTCTGCCCCCGGGGTCCCTTGGGCGGGAGTCACTCCTCCCCCCAATCACTCATCGCACCATGCATTCCCCATTCACTCCACTCACACAGACCCGCTGGCCTCACTCACTCAACAAGTACTCACCTCACAACTCACCAACTCTTCAACACACACACCACTGAACTCTGCCATCCTTCTAACTACCTCCCCTAACTAACTCGTGCTCCCACGTCGTCCCTTAAACTATAGCACGTTCCTTTTAACACTACGTAGCTAAACTACGTCCCCTCTACACATTCACAAGTCTGTCACTGTCTCCAAATAAATCATTTTATTTCCCAAGCTAAATCTGGCTACAATCCCTCTAACTAATCCATTCCACGGACTCCATGAGGACTTACCCCTGCCCCATGAAGTCGGTCTAACTAAGCTAACCCTTCCCCCTAACTAGTTTCCATCCTGTGCCCAGGTAAGGGGGTCTTTCACCCCTTGCCCAGGAATCCTTTGCACCCGAAAGTGAGGCTTGGCTTTCCTTTTTTTTTTTTTTTCCCATGCGCAGCACCTGCGCGGCAACTCGCGCTCTTTGCACCTTGCAACTGCCCGTGACGTCATGCAGCTGCACGTGTTCCTCGTCCCTCCTTGGACGGGACCATCCGGCAGAGATACCCCTCCTGCCGGATTCCAACCCCACGTGCAGCCATGACGTCACCGTGCGCATATAAAAAAAACACAAGCCCCACGTCTCGAGGGGTTCCCCACGCGAACACATGTGCTTTGCCCGTTGGAGCTTAACACGCACGATCGCGTGGAGAACCCGTCCGGTCCAAATCCGTTTACCTGCCTAAACTTTGTCCGTCCGCGGGATCGGCAAATCCACCGCGTGCGTTTCCGGACCGGGACTTCACTCTCGCAAGCGAGCACGTGGTGGTCTCGTGCGTTGCACAGCACGAACGGCGTGCTCACTGCTGGGTGAACCCGGCACGGTCCTCGAAACAACTACAGCCGCTACTCGGCTTTCTTTCTTCTCATGTCGCCTTCGTCGTCGCCATTCAACCCACGCACACCTGCGTGTTACGACGCACACAGTCCACTCCATCACATTCACACCGGGAGACGCGGCTGCGTGCTCCCCGCATGCCAACCGACATCTCCCTTTACATACCGCTCTCTCACACACACGGTCTCCCTGGCACACAGCGACCTTGCACACGGCCGTTCACTCACGCGTGCCTCACTACTCACACAAACCATACTACTCACACGTGGTGCTCTATTCACTCGCGCGGGGGCACTCACCCGCGGTGCCTCACCCACACACGCGAGGGCACTCAACCGCTGTGCCTCACTCACACTCCGTGCCTCATCCACACACACGGGGGCACTCACCCGCGGTACCTCACTCATACACACGGCGACACACACACGCGGTCTCTTCCACACACGGTGCCTCACCCACACACGCGGGGGCACTAACCCGCGGTGCCTCACTCACACTCCGTGCCTCATCCACACACGGCGTGCTGGGAAGCACGTACTCCGGCACCATCGCCACCACACCACTCACACGTGGTGCCTCACTCATACTGGCCGTTTCACTCACACACACGGCCTCACTCACACACGGTGCCTCACCCACGCACGGCGTGCTGGGAAGCACGTACTCTGGCTCCATCGCCACCACACCACTCACACACGGGGTCGCTTCCACACACGGGGACGCACTCACACCTTGCACCACACACAGGGACAACCATACTGGGGATTCGTGTCCCCACAAGGGTCTCCGGGGCCTCTATACCCCCCAAGCTCTCCGTGCACCCGTCCACAGCACCCGTCCCCTCAACCTCGCAAAACACGACCGAACTCACCTGGTCGTGACTCGCCTCAAGGGGGCATACTCCCTCCCCTCGTTCCTGGAGGAGGCCATCCCGCTGCTCGCACCGGGTCCCTACACGCTCCGCGAGCTCACCCCCATTATCCTCCACTACCTCCGTGTGTGCGTGCGCGTCACTTACCCCGTCTTCATCGTGTAGTCTTCCCTCTATCGTTCCCATCTCCCGTGTCTCTGCCAACTCTTCACCCTTTACCTCCCTTGTCTCAACTATTATTTCTGTTGTCGTCACCTCGTGTCTCGTCTCACACGTTTTGGTCTCCCCATTTAATTTTTCCCTTTCGGTCACCGTCACGACCCTCGCCCAACACGTTCCACGAATTATTTTTTCGCCGGCCTCCACCGTGGGCCTGTCAGCCGTTGCACCACCACCCAGCTCGTTTGCTCCAACACGTGGAGTCGCCATTTTTATCTCCCCGGTCACGGCCTTCATGCCCGCCTGCAGGCTTCGGCCCATGTTCTGCGTCTCACCCCGCAGCTTTTTCATTTCCTCCTTCATGTTTGTTTCCATTCCGTTCATTTTTGTATCCATCTTTTCGTTTATTTGTTGTGTATTCGCATCCATCGTCGTTTTCACTTCATTCATTTGCTTGTTCATGTCTTTCATTTCGTTTTTCATTTCATTTGTGTTTGCATCCATTTTTTCGTTCATTGCCGCCAGCATGGCGCATAGCTGGGCCATGTTGGATGCACTCAGCTGAGCCGTTTCGGCAAGGGTTGGGGAAGGGTCTTGGTGGAGAGGGGGGGGGAGGTGTCATACACCGCGGCCGCTGCCGCACCTATTTCGGGCCCTGGGTTCAGTTGGGCGAGTCCGTGTTCCTGCACAATCAACATTTCCTGCTCGGGGATTCCATCCTGGACCATGGACTCTACATTATTACACATATACATTTCTAATACCCCCGGCTCCCGCTCGCCTTGAGACGCCATCTTGCTTCTCGTGAAGGGTTAATTTGCTCGCTCGTGATTTGGAGGGAATCGGGGGTCGCTTCTCTCACCCCTGGACCGATTCCCGTAAATTTAGCCGGAGACAGGAGAGCCCGTTTTCCTGTTCTCCGATACCAGTGCCGCGAGGAGGGCGATGAATTTGTATCGCACGACCTGACACCAGTGTTGCGGATTTCACGCCCGCCGGCGTGCGAACGGCCACGTAACTCGAATCGCGGCACGTCGCCCACCGGACGGACAATCCAGTCGTGACCCTCTCGGACTAACGCCGGGAACCAGTCACGGGTGGACCTTTCGGTCTCACCGCGATCGAGCCAATCAGCCCCCGCGTGGGATAGGGTTGCTCGCCAAATTCGACCTACCTAAGTACCCACACGGAGGGTAGACCGGGCGATCGCACCTCGCCGCAGGTCGACTTCGGACACGGGCCACTTAAGCGACCCGTTCCGTACTATCAGAATAACCGAGCGGTGTTATCGTCGACCTCGACGGTTCGATTAATTATCGGGCGTATTCAGCCCACTACCAACCCTTTACGTGAAGCAAGATGGGGATTCAATGGAGGAAAAGACAAAGCGAAGCGGGAGAACAGTTCAACAATAAAGCACATTTATTCTCGACGAACGGAAAGCACACAAATACAATTCCACCAAATGCACACAAAAAAAAGAAAACACAATTCCATTTACACAAAAGCAAACATAAAAGTGAAAACACAGTGCAGAGCTAATACCGACTACCGAGCACACGGCAACACTTATACAATTCTACTTCACAGACGGCGCCGACAACACATACCCAAAACCAAGGAAAAGAAAAACCTCAAGAATGACGCGGCCTGAGACCCAGACCGGGTCGGGCCTACCCGCCTGGTGATGAGACGCGGAGCGGCGATGGCCCGCAACCCGCGGGCCTCGTGGACAGTGCCTGGCAGGGGTGGGAACGGGGCCCCCTTGGTCGCACTATCTCAGCGCGGGGGGAAACAGGAGGGGGTTGCTGATGCTCGGGGGTATAGAGGATCTTTATTATCCCTGGTGTGCGTCTCCACCTCGGGCCAGGTCGCGCTGCCGGCCTCCCTCGGGCGTGCAGCTCCTGGCACCGACGCGAGCACCCCCTCGTCCGACTCTCTTCAGCTTCTCCAGCCACTGCAGGCTTCGGGCTCCAGTCTTCCACACTCGTCCCCTCCGTTCCGACTCCTTCTCGTTCTCGTTCGCGACTCTCTTCTGACTGACGAACACCGTCCTTTATCCCCCCGTAACTTCGCCTTTGACCCCCTCCCTTTGACCTTTCACCTCGCTCCCCATTGGCCCGAGAAAAAGTGGGCGTGAAGGCTTTTTGATCCACAATTTTGCATATATCGATCGTTCTGGAGGCGGGGCCAAATCGCCCCTCGCTCACCGATTGGACGGCAAAAAGTGGGCGTGTGTCGTTTTTGATCCGTTTTTGAAGCAGAAAATCCGTGATTTTGTACACGCTGTTCAACGTGCGCCCTACACGAGTCCAGCATCGGTGCCCATGAGTGGCGCGAGATGACGGTGATGCGATGGTGGCGAGTTGTGACGGTAAAGGTCATGGCGGTTGTGGTGAAGCGGCGTTGTGGTTGGTGGTTGTTGTGGTTGTGATGGTGGCGATTGGTCCAAAATAAAGATAGTAAAAGAAAAACGGCTATCCTGAAGAGTCGCAGCACGTATAAATGACATGTATTCCCACTAGACAACGGGTTTGGGCCTAACGACACATGCACTTACCGAGATACCTCACCTAAGGGACCTGAATGGTGGTTTGCGAATCTGGTAACCACAACAATATATATACACACACACACATATATATATATACACACATATATATATATATATATATATATATATATATATATATATATATATATAAATATATATATATATATATATATATATATATATATATATATGTGTGTGTATATATATATGTAGCCGTTTTTCTTTTACTATCTTTATTTTGGACCAACCGCCATGATTACCACCACAACCACAACATCAACCACCAACCACAACGCCGCTTCACCACAACCGCCACGACCTTCACGTCACACCTCGCAACCGTAGCATCGCCACCGTTCTTGCCCGCTGTGGGTACCGGTGTTGGACTCGTGCAGGGCGCGCGTCGAACAGCGTGTACAAAATCACGGATTTTGTGCTTCAAAAACGGATCAAAAACGACACACGCCCACTTTTTGCCGTCCAATCGGTGAGCGAGGGGCGAATTGGCCCCGCCTCCAGGACGATCGATATATGCAAATTTGTGGATCAAAAAGCCTTCACGCCCACTTTTTCTCGGGCCAATGGGGAGCGAGGTGAAAGGTCAAAGGGAGGGGGTCAAAGGCGAAGCTACGGGGGGATAAAAGGACCGTGTTCGTCAGTCAGGAGAGTCGGTCGGAGAGTCAAGAAGAGGAGAGTCCAAAGAAGAGTCCAGAGTCGGAGAGTCCAGAGGCGGTGAGGCGGCAGCGGCGAAGGCAGACGAGGGGGTGCTCGCGTCGGTGCCGGGAGCTGCACGCCCGAGGGAGGCCGGCAGCGCGACCTGGCCGAGGTGGAGACGCACACCAGGGATAATAAAGATCCTCTATACCCCGAGCATCAGCAACCCCCTCCTGTTTCCCCCCGCGCTGAGAGAGTGCGACCAAGGGGGCCCCTTTCCCACCCCCTGCCAGACACTGTCCGCGAGGTCCGCGGAGTTGGGGCGCCATCGCCGCTCCGCGTCTCATCACCAGACGGGTAGGCGCGACCCGGTCTCGGCCTCAGGCCCGCCTCATCCTTGAGGTTATTTCTTTTCCTTGGTTTTGGGTATGTGTTGTCGGCGCCGTCTGTGAAGTAGAATTGTATAAGTGTTGCCGTGTGCTCGGTAGTCGGTATTAGCTCTGCATTGTTTTCGCTTTTATATTTGCTTTTTGTGTAAATGGAATTGTGTTTTTTCTGTGTGCTTTTGGTGGAATTGAATATGTGTGCTTCCCGTGTGCCGCGAATAAATGTGCTTTATTATTGAACTGTTCTCCCGCTTCGCTTCGTCTTTTCTCCCATTGAATCCCCATCTTGCTTCACGTAAAGGGTTGGTAGTGGGCTGAATACGCCCGATAATTAATGGAAACGTCGAGGTCGACGATAACACCGCTCGGTTATTCTGATAGTACGGAACGGGTTGCTTAAGTGGCCCGTGTCCGAAGTCGACCTGCGGCGAGGTGCGATCGCCCGGTCTACCCTCCGCGTGGGTACTTAGGTAGGTCGAATTTGGCGAGCAACCCTATCCCACGCGGGGGCTGATTGGCTCGATCGCGGTGAGACCGAAAGGTCCACCCGTGACTGGTTCCCGGCGTTAGTCCGAGAGGGTCACGACTGGATTGTCCGTCCGGTGGGCGACGTGCCGCGATTCGAGTTACGTGGCCGTCGCACGCCGGCGGGCGCGAATCCGCAACACTGGTGTCAGGAGTGGGATACAAATTCATCGCCCTCCTCGCGGCACTGGTATCGGAGAACAGGAAAACGGGCTCTCCTGTCTCCGGCTAAATTCACGGGAATCGGTCCAGGGGTGAGAGAAGCGACCCCCGATTCCCTCCAAATTACGAGCGAGCAAATTAACCCTTCACGAGAAGCAAGATGGCGTCTCAAGGCGAGCGGGAGCCGGGGGTATTAGAAATGGATGTAGAATATGTAGAATCCATGGCTCAGGATGAAATCCCCGTGCAGGAAATGTTGATTGTGCAGGAACATGAACTCCCCCAACTGAGCCCAGAGCCCGAAAAAGGTGCGGCAGCGGCCGCGGTGTATGACACCTCCCCCCCCCCCCCCGTCTCCACCAAAACCCTTCCCCAACCCCTGCCGAAACGGCTCAGCTGAGTGCATCCGACATGGCCCAGCTATTCATCATGCTGGCACAAATGAATGCGGAAATGAAAGGCATGAACGAAAAGATGGATGCGAACACACAAAAAATGGATGAAAAGATGGATACAAATACAAATGAAGTGAAACGACGATGGATGCGAATACACAGCAAATGAGGGAAGAGATGAAAAAGCTGCGGGGTGAGACGCAGAACATGGGCCGATGCCTGCAGGCAGGCATGAAGGCCGTGACAAAGGAAATAATAGTTGAGACAAGGGAGGTAAAGGGTGAAGAGTTGGCAGAGACACGGGAGATAGAAAAAATAGAGGAAAGACTACACGAGGAAGACGGGGTAAGTGACGCACACACACACACAGAGGTAGTGGAGGACAATGGGGGTGAGCTCGCGGAGCGTGCAGAGACCCAGTGCGAGCACCTGGATGGCCTCCTCCAGGAACGAGGGGAGGGAGTATGCCCCCTTGAGGTGAGTCACGACCAGGTGAGTTCGGTCGTGCTTTGCGAGGTTGAGGGGACGAGTGCTGTGGACAGGTGCACGGAAAGCTTGGGGGGTATAGAGGCCCCGGAGACCCTTGTGGGGACTCGAATCCCCAGTGTGGTTGTCCCTGTGTGTGTGGTGCAAGGCGTGAGTGCGTCCCCGTGTGTGGAAGCGACCCCGTGTGTGAGTGGTGTGGTGGCGAGTGTGCCGGAGTGTGTGCTTCCCAGCACGCCGTGCGTGGGTGAGGCACCGTGTGTGGAAGAGGCCGTGGGTGTGAGTGAAACGGCCTGTATGAATGAGGCACCGCGGTTGAGTTCCCCCGCGTGTGTGGATGAGGCACGGAGTGCGAATGAGGCACCGCGGTTGAGTGCCCCCGCGTGTGTGGATGAGGCACGGAGTGCGAGTGAGGCACCGCGGGTGAGTGCCCCCGCACGCGTGAGTGAACGGCCGTGTGCAAGGCCGCGAGTGCGTGGAGCCACGTGTGCGAGTGAGGCACGCGTGAGTGAACGGCCGTATGCAAGGGAGACCGTGTGTGTGAGAGAGCGGTATGTAAGGGGGATGTCGGTTGGCATGCGGGAGCACGCAGCCGCGTCTCCCCGTGTGAATGTGATGGAGTGGACTGTGTGCGTCGTTACACGCAGGTATGCGTGTGTGGAATGGAGACGGAGACGGCGACATGGGAGAAACGAAAGCCGAGTAGCGGCTGTAGTTGTTTCGCGGACCGTGCCGGGTTCACCCAGCAGTGAGCGCGCGGTTCGTGCTGTGCAACGCACGAGACCACCACGTGCTCGCTTGCGAGAGTGAAGTCCCGGTCCGGAAACGCACGCGGTGGATTTGCCGATCCCGCGGACGGACAAAGTTTAGGCAGGATTATGGATTTGGACCGGACGGGTTCTCCACGCGATCGTGTGTGTTAAGCTCCAACGGGCAAAGCACATGTGTTCGCGTGGGGAACCCCTCGAGACGTGGGGCTTGTGTTTTTTTTTTTTTATATGCGCACGGTGACGTCATGGCTGCACGTGTGGTTGGAATCCGGCAGGAGGGGTATCTCTGCCGGATGGTAGCGTCCAAGGAGGGACCAGGAACACGTGCAGCTGCATGACGTCACGGGCAGGTGTAAAGTGCGCGAGCTCTGAGTTGCCGCGCAGGTGCTGCGCATGAAAAAAAAAAAGAAAAAAACAAGCCTCACTTTCGGGTGCACAGGATTCCTGGGCAAAGGGTGAAAGACCCCCTTCCCCTGGGCACAGGATGGAAACTAGTTAGGGGGAAGGGTTAGCTTAGTTAGACCGACTCCATGGGGCAGGGGTAAGTCCTCATGGAGTCCGTGGAATGGATTAGTTAGAGGGATTGTAGCCAGATTTAGGTTGGGAAATTTATTAATGATTTATTTGGAGACATGGACAGACTTGTGGATGTGTAGCGGGGACGTAGCTTAGCTACGTAGGTTAAAAGGAACGTGCTGTAGTTTAAGGGACGACGTGGGAGCACGAGTTAGTTAGGGGAGGTAGTTAGGAGGATGGCAGAGTTCAGCGGTGTGTGTGTTGAAGAGTTGTTGGTGAGTTGTGAGGTGAGTACTTGGTGAGTGAGTGAGGCCAGCGGGTCTGTGTGTATGGAGCGAATGGGGAATGCATGGTGCGATGAGTGATTGGGGGGAGGAGTGACTCCCGCCCAAGGGACCCCCGGGGTCAGTGTAGATTGAGTTAGTTGGGTTAGTCAAATTGAAAAATGGAGGTCGTTTTGTTGTTGGTGGGAAAGTAGGCTCGAGACCCATTTGGAGGGGTGCAGGAGCCCTGTTGACGGGCTTGGGAGCGTGGCTGCGAAAGGTGAGTATCGCTGAGTGGGTACCCTGGGCACCAGGCTAGTCGGCCGCGGTAGGCCATGGGCCCATGGGGGGCCGGGATAGAGTAGTGGGCACGGGTGCGCCTGCTTGGTGCGGGGGCCCGGGGCGCCATTAGCCGCGTGGGCAGTGTTGTGGGCACGGGTGACCTCGGAAAGGGGCCCGGGAGAGGCCGGCCTGCCACGTGTGCGTTTCAGGGAGGTGCCATGGGGGCACTCCCCGGTGTTAGGGAGCTGGTAGGCTCGGAGGCAGTGTAGTGCCCGGGGGTGCCATAGCGGGAGAATCGGCAGAGGGTCGTGCCTGCCAAAGGGAGCCACGTGTCCCAGCCAGGAGACCGTGTGAGGGCACGGAGCGAAAATTGGAGGGCGAGGCCCGAAATTGTAAGGACACCAACACAGGCGACGGGAATCTGGGTTGTTAGAACCAATAGTTTAAGCGAGAGGCGCTTGTTGAAAGCCCCGGGGTAGTTCAGCAGTTAAATGGTTAGGGTAGATTAGGAGATGTACCCCTCCGCACCATCCATCCCCTCGCTGTCGTTGTGGGCCGCTGGACCCACTTTGGTTATAGATCGCCAAACTCTGGGGAGGCCATTCTGAGGCTTCGTTGGGCCTCGACACAGGACGTTAGCTCTCCCTTGTTCCCCTCCGGGAAGGGAATGTAGGGGTTGGGAGTAGGCTAGGTGACAGGATAGGTTAGCCGAACAAGGACGATAAAGGGGGTTAGGGGACGATTCATAGTGGGGGAGTAAAAATAAAAACAACAGAAAAAAATTAAGTTGGGGCTAAATTGGGGTTTGACAAATTAAGGGAGTGGGTAGGTACAGTGACAGGCGAAGGCGATAGGTGGGAGGGAGACAGGTAGGTAGGTCCGAGCCCGCCTTCCGAGTGGCCAGCACCACCGCACTCCCTCCACCAACCTCCACTGAACGGCAAAGGCTGGCCACTTCATCGGCTGGCCGTGTTTTACTTCAAGGCGGAGGCCGGCCAACTTCATCGGCAGCTGTGTGCTGCAAGGCCTGTGCCGGCCAGTTCATCTGCTAGCTGTTTTTTTCTTCGAGGCCTGTGCCGGCCAATTCGTCTGCCGGCTGTGTTTGCCTGCAGTGGCCTTCTTCTGCGGGCTGTGTTTGCCTGCTCACCTTTGCCATGCCATGCCCACTGCCCACGTTCACCAGCCCCGTTCAATTTTGCTTTGCCCCCCCCCCCCCTGTTCATTGCCATGTGCGCCAGGATCAAGGCAACAGTTTGCAAGCTGCGAGAACTGCCCTGTTGGCAGCTACAACACGGGCCCGCAGTGGCGGCCCGTGCACCGTGTTTGTGTTCATGCATCCATTCGTTGTGCTCATTGCGTGTGCCACTTGAGCTGGCACGGAGACTGCGTTGTGCAGCCCATGCACCGTTGTGGTTCACTGCGTTCAGTTCAAAAGGGAAGGCCTTGGACTGCGTGTGAGCAGCCAGCCACGTTCCCTGTCACCTGCATTGTTTGAGCCAGAGACTGCATGTGGGCAGCCTGGCTCCCTGCTAACTGCTTTTCTTTGCAGAGTTCAATGATCCTGGGCCATGGTTTAGTGTAAAATTTGTAAGTTAAGGTTAAGATGTACTGTAAATATGAGTGCGCCCCCGGCATGTATGTCTTAGCGCCGGCAATTTTATTTAAGTCGTCCGTGTGAGTGAGTTTGTTTAGGTAGTTACGCAGCCCTCAGGTTATTTATTTTGGGGACACGAATACCATGAATGTCGCACTCAGGGATCCGCAGGTAAAATGTACTACCGCAACACTACACATGATGGCACACGAAATTTGACGACTCGGGACGAGTCTGTAAAGGGAGGGGTAGTGTTGTGGTTACCAAATTCGCAAACCACCATTCAGGTCCCTTAGGTGAGGTATCTCGGTAAGTACATGTGTAGTTAGGCTCAAACCCGTTGTCTAGTGGGAATACATGTCATTTATGCGTGCTGCGACTCTTCAGGATAGCCGTTTTTCTTTTACTATCTTTATTTTGGACCAACCGCCATGATTACCACCACAACCACAACATCAACCACCAACCACAACGCCGCTTCACCACAACCGCCACGACCTTCACGTCACACCTCGCAACCGTAGCATCGCCACCGTTCTTGCCCCGCTGTGGGTACCGGTGTTGGACTCGTGCAGGGCGCGCGTCGAACAGCGTGTACAAAATCACGGATTTTGTGCTTCAAAAACGGATCAAAAACGACACGCCCACTTTTTGCCGTCCAATCGGTGAGCGAGGGGCGAATTGGCCCCGCCTCCAGGACGATCGATATATGCAAATTTGTGGATCAAAAAGCCTTCACGCCCACTTTTTCTCGGGCCAATGGGGAGCGAGATGAAAGGTCAAAGGGAGGGGGTCAAAGGCGAAGCTACGGGGGGATAAAAGGACCGTGTTCGTCAGTCAGGAGAGTCGGTCGGAGAGTCAAGAAGAGGAGAGTCCAAAGAAGAGTCAAGAGTCGGAGAGTCCAGAGGCGGAGAGGCGGCAGCGGCGAAGGCAGACGAGGGGGTGCTCGCGTCGGTGCCGGGAGCTGCACGCCCGAGGGAGGCCGGCAGCGCGACCTGGCCGAGGTGGAGACGCACACCAGGGATAATAAAGATCCTCTATACCCCGAGCATCAGCAACCCCCTCCTGTTTCCCCCCGCGCTGAGATAGTGCGACCAAGGGGGCCCCTTTCCCACCCCCTGCCAGACACTGTCCGCGAGGTCCGCGGAGTTGGGGCGCCATCGCCGCTCCGCGTCTCATCACCAGACGGGTAGGCGCGACCCGGTCTCGGCCTCAGGCCTGCCTCATCCTTGAGGGTATTTCTTTTCCTTGGTTTTGGGTATGTGTTGTCGGCGCCGTCTGTGAAGTAGAATTGTATAAGTGTTGCCGTGTGCTCGGTAGTCGGTATTAGCTCTGCATTGTTTTCGCTTTTATATTTGCTTTTTGTGTAAATGGAATTGTGTTTTTTCTGTGTGCTTTTGGTGGAATTGAATATGTGTGCTTCCCGTGTGCCGCGAATAAATGTGCTTTATTATTGAACTGTTCTCCCGCTTCGCTTCGTCTTTTCTCCCATTGAATCCCCATCTTGCTTCACGTAAAGGGTTGGTAGTGGGCTGAATACGCCCGATAATTAATCGAACCGTCGAGGTCGACGATAACACCGCTCGGTTATTCTGATAGTACGGAACGGGTCGCTTAAGTGGCCCGTGTCCGAAGTCGACCTGCGGCGAGGTGCGATCGCCCGGTCTACCCTCCGCGTGGGTACTTAGGTAGGTCGAATTTGGCGAGCAACCCTATCCCACGCGGGGGCTGATTGGCTCGATCGCGGTGAGACCGAAAGGTCCACCCGTGACTGGTTCCCGGCGTTAGTCCGAGAGGGTCACGACTGGATTGTCCGTCCGGTGGGCGACGTGCCGCGATTCGAGTTACGTGGCCGTCGCACGCCGGCGGGCGCGAAATCCGCAACAATATATATATATATATATATATATATATATATATATATATATATATATATATATATGAAAGTTTGTTTGTTTACATGTTCAGACCCTGCAAGAAGCAGTTCAACCAAAGTTTGCATGGCCTCCTCTGTCAGAGAGGAAGGTCGAGGGCTATGTTTGGATAAAAAAATTGACCCCAAATAAAACCACATAATTGGCCTTCAGGCCTCAATTTGGACTTGTGCTAATACACTGCCTGAATTTTTTTCCCCGGGAGCGATTGAGAAATATGTTTTGTAAAGATCGTATGTTGAGGTTTTAATGATTTCATGTCAACACAAATTTAATAACCATAGTGTTTACACGTGTGCCTCGTATTAAAAAGATTGCTTTACACAGGTATATTATAACACCTCTGTGTTCAGGCCTTGAGTGAGTATGTTACTGATACACTGCCTGGGTTTTCGCCCGGGAGCAATCGAGTAATATGTTTTGTAAAGATTGTTCGTTGAGATTGTCATGATTTTTTTGTCAACACAAATTTAATTATTATACTGCTAACACATGCGTCTGTTATTTTAATAAAAAGAATGCTTTAAACAGGTTTATTATAACACCTCCATGTTCAGGCCTCAAGTGAGTATGTTGCTTACACACTGCCTGGGTTTATCCCCAGGAGCGATTGAGAAATATGTTTTGTGAAGATTGTATGTTGAGGTTGTAGTGCTTTGTCATCAACAACACAAATTTAATTATTCGAGTACTTCATTGAATTTCCCTGGGCAACATGGCTAGTTTCATAAGTAAAATAAAGTTTCAGACAAGAGTCGTTTACTTATCACAGCCTACTGCAAATGGAAGCTTTAACATCACACTCTTGGCACACTGTAGATTTTCTGAGCGATGTTAGGTGGAATATGTATGTGGTTTCACATCGGTTAACTACAGTAAAATCACTCTGTTGCAATTCAAACATCTAGCAAGTGCCAATTACTTTTGCATTCCACATGTAATTTCAAATCATACTTATGTATCAGGCACATAGTTGCTTGATATATTGCCACTTGTACCATTTAGGTTTAAAAATTCATCAGATTCAAATGTAACGTTGAAGTAATGGAATCTGATTTTAATGAATGAGACAAGACCAGTGTAAAAAGAGGATCGATATGCAAATTGAATAACTTTTACATATGGTAAATAATACATGTTGTTCAAATGACAACATGAATTCACTTTATTTTACATTAATGTTTGAGCACATTAATCTTTTGAAGTTATTCATTTACTTACCTGGCATCCTGAATTGTAAACATATGATTGTGTCAAATTGACTTGCGTGTGCACGGCAGGAAAACGAATGTTTATTGGAGGAGTTTTAAAGTAGATCGTGTTTATGAATGGTGCAATATGTTTGATAATGTTTGCATACAGGTTCCACTGGAAGCTTTTTGGAAGCTGTGGCATCTTGAATAGATAATTTCTGCTGGCCAATTCACCTAGCAAGGCACTCAAGGGATCAATAAACTATCAGAAAGATACTCGAAAATAGCCAGTCACCAACTCATTGCATGAAGTAAAATAATATTTGCTGAAGATCGTGGTAAAGCGACTTACGTTTTTGTGATTTTTAGCCACCTTCTTCCTTATTTTTATTTTCTCGCAATAATAATAAACTTTGTCCATAAATTATGCTAAATTATTGTGGAATTGTGTAAATTCAAAATATGTGTTGACAAAAGATGTTTTAAAATAAAAAAATAAAATATATATATATATATATATATATATATATATATATATATATATATATATATATATATATATATATATATATATATATATATATATATATATGTATGTTGTTGTTAATCTTTCGGCTGCTCCCGTCAGGGGGTCGCCACAGCGGATCATCCGTTATGATCCCCATAGTGATTTGGCATAGGTTTTATGCTGGATGCCCTTCCTGACGCAACCCTGGTTCCCTCTTATGACACAGGGATAAGGATTGGGTTTCGCCACGATTCCGGGCTGCCCTAAACCCTCTCATAGCGCGGCCCAGTGCAGAGCTCCCGTCCTCAAGCGATCCTCCAACCAAAGCCTCCGAGTAGCCGGATTACAGGCGCACGCCACTATGCCCGGTATATATATATATATATATATATACATATATATATATATATATATACATACACACACACACACACACACACACACACACACACACACACACACACACACACACACACACACACACACACACACACACACACACACACACACACACACACACACACACACATACATATATACCAGGCGTCGTGGCGTGCGCCTGTAATCCGCCTACTCGGAGGCTTGGGTTGGAGGATGGCTTGAGGAGGGGAGCTCTGTGCTGGGCCACGCTATGAGAGGGTTTAGGGCAGCCCAGACTCATGGCGAAACCCAATCCTTATCCCTGTGTCATAAGAGATGACCAAGGTTGCGTCAGGAAGGGCATCCGGGGTAAAACCTATGCCAAATCAGTATGCGGATCATAACAGATGATCCGCTGTCGCGATCCCTAAAGGGAGCAGCCGAAAGACGAACAACAACAACAACAACAACATATATATCTATTATATACATATATACATTTGCACATATGCACATATATTCCAGTAACTGTTTTTACATTGGTGATTGCTGGGGGCAATGTGTTTCGCTCGCAATTTTGCTACTTTGACATTTTCTTTGGGGACAAAGCTACTTTCAGCATTGCTTACTCATGTTGTGAAGCATTTTGTAAATACCATGAAAGGGTCCCTTTAATTAACTGCAAGATGTGTGATAGGTTGACCTGAGCAAGGGCAGAGGAAATAAGAGCTTTCGTTGGATGAGACTAAATTCTGGAAGATAATACAGCGAGGAAAGGTAATTTTGCATGTGGTGGAGGGAGAGCAGGACTGGACCGGCCATTGTATAAATCATTGTAAATCCACTTTCCCTTGTGTATTCGCTCTGCATACAACTCTCGAACATCCATCACAGAATCGAGCAACTCAATATGATTGCTTAGCAGTTTGAAGATTTAAAAGAGAACAAAGTGTGCCGCCTTTATCAAGCACATAGCCAGATGTGATCCGGACTTTGTGATATATGGGTGGCAAATGCGGATTACATTCCCTCACTTTTTGCGTGAATCAACCTCCCGGAAATGTGAAGTCCGTTGGCGGTCAATCGTGTGGGCAAAATCTGCCTATTACTGAAGCTTATGTTGCTTTATGTCAATTAAAACAAAACCTTCACATGAGTGCAAATTGTTTAATGGCTCGGCTTATGGTCCTTCTTCGGCATCTTTGAAATTCAGTGGGTTTAAATGTAGGCTAAGGCCTGTGGTCCCCTGTATATAATCTCAACTGGAGAAGTCATCTTTTCTGTAACAGGCCTACTTCCTGGCACTTTGATTTGATTTCTTAAAGAGAAATTTATGTGAATAAAAAAAAAAAAACTTGCCCGATAGCTGTTTTTTTTGTTCGGAGTGTGAACCATAAACATCTCATTGTATCTTGCAAAGAAGAATTTAGAGCTCTGGAGTGGTAACCTCATGAAGTCCCAAAATGAGAACATCGTCTGCTTGATGAGTGCAGTAATCAAACGTGTCAGTAGTATGGATGCGTGTACAGACATCAGCACATCATGTTTTACTCATTATTTGAGATATTTTAAAGTGACATGGAAGTACAGGCAGAGACTTTACATTGTGTGCACTTTATATGCATGATGAGGTGTCCTGTCTTTTACCAAAGAGTTTAAAAAAGAGTGAGCATTTATACAATATTTGACATATCCGTCGTATCAAAATAGGCTGCTGCTCAAATGCAGAGGTACAAGTTGTGTCGATTCTCATGAGTTTCTGATGTGGAAGATTTAAGTGCCCTGTGATGTAAGAGGGGCTATTTCTATTTGTGTAAGACACATCCAATGTGGAACAGTTGGAATAGCTATGGGTTTACAGGGTTATAGTTGGAATGAGAGTCGTGTCATTTCTCTTGGATCTCCATCTCCTTATCATGCTTTGTTTATTTTCTTCGTTATCTGAAAATCTCTGCACAACCCCTCATGATATTTTTTGTATACACACAGAGGTTCGTGGAGGACCTAGAACACAGAACGGATGAGGACTTAACAGAATGAAAACTAGAAGTACACTCCGTAGAACGCATATGCCCAACCCGCAATGCCTGATCCACGAAAACATATCGGGCCCAAAACATTTTTGAAATATCACGCTATATGTCGTTTTTAGCCCCATCTCACAATGGTGAAGAATCACTTAAAATATTAAATAGTTTTCCTATACATATCTGGATTCACATCTTCATCAAAATCTAATCAGTTCGTCCTTGTCATGCACCCAACCTGCCCACAAAATTTCATCCGGATCCATCCGCAACTTTTTGAGATATCCTGCACACAAACAGACAAACAAACAAACAAACAAACAAACAGCCAAACAGACAGAGAGAGGTGAAAACTTAACCTCCTTCACCTTCAGTGGCAGAGGTAATCACAATTCTTGAGAAAAATGACAGGGGCATCGAAAAGGCCACTTTAAATGGTATGTGCCATTTGGCAAACAAGAGAAAAGAAGGGACATTCCATGGCTCGTGTAAAATGCCAGACGATAAAAAATAAGGGACATTCAAAAAAATCTGAAGTGCATGCTGAACGACCTTTTTGTTCGGAGAAGGAACCAAGTAATGCTGTAGAAAAGTTCATATAAAGGGGTGCTCTACATATATAGGTTAAAACCTGTCATTACATAAAGTTTCTTGTGTACCTTGAAAACGAAAACACGTAAGATAATGTGCACATGTGATTAATTTGTTGAATAAATTGGTTCCCCTTTAAATGAACATTAAGAGAGGGGATAGGAAGAGGTAAGCATGTGAGGAGAGTGGGGGGGGGGTGGGGGTGAAGGTGAACAGTAACTTAATTTTTGGTAGTTTTACCAGAAGGGAGATTCTGGTGGACCATGAGCACCCTGCAGAAGTATTGTGGGAACATAGCACAGACAGAGAAGGGGGGGGGGGAGCAAGGCTGGAGAGAAGTCGGTAGAAGATATAAAGATCACCAACCTGCCTGCAATGAGAGAGTGAGAGAGAGCCAAAGACTCAGCTTCATCGTGGGAGATACCAATGATCCGAAAAGCCTTGGTTTCCACACCGTGGAGCCGAGCTAAGTGTGAGGCAGGTGCACCAGCTCAAAGGGGAGAGCAGTACTCCATTATGCTGCAGATGAAAGCTTTGTATGTGGTTAGGAGCTCAGGTGTGCCAAGGAAGGACTTTTCACGGCGGAGGATGCTCAGTCGGCGACTGGCTTTGGAGGCCAGCTTGGAAGTGTGGCTTTCCTCGGAAAGATCATGGCAGATCATGACACTAAAAAGCACAAGACAAAATATTTTCAACATTATTTTTGAGAAAGTAAATTGGTTGGTGGGGGGGGTGGGGTCCAGACGGTCATTTCGTAGAGACAGTGTGAGATTTGTCAGGATTGAAAGATGTGTTCCAAGTGTTTGACCAGCTTGCAATTTTATCTATATCTGCATTAAATGAAGAGGCTGCTACCTGCCGATCTGATGGTTGAGAGATGGTATGGCAGAGGGTGGAGTCATCAGCAAAACGATCAAGAGGATTTTCCAGAGAGTTGAAGTGATCATTGATGAAAACCAGAAAGAGCACAGGGTCCAAAACACTACCTTGAGGAACTACAGCCTCGAAAGGAAGAGGAGATGAGAGAATTCCATTTAGAGTCACGTGTTGATAGTGACAGGAGAGCAAGTCCGCGAGCTATAAGTGGAGATTGCCTTGGATACCATAAGAAGAGAGTTTGGTGAGCAGTGTGGGGTACCAGACTGTATCGAAAGCTCACAATAGGTCGAGGGAGATGGCTCTGATCTCATGTCTGGTATTGAGGACCTCCATCCATTGTTGGAAAAGCAGAAGCAGCATGTCCAGGGTAGAGTGACCTCTTCTGAATCCAAATTGATGATAAGAAATCAAGCCATTGGAGAAGAGGAAGGATTTAATGGCAGAAGTGATGATGGATTCCATGGCCTTTTCTGATGATTGGGAGCAGGCTGATTGGTCTGCAATAACAGGGATCTGTTTTTGCACCTTTTTATGCAGAGCAGTAATGTTTGCTGATTTCCAAGCAGATGGCAAATGACCTTGAGCAAATGAGAGGGTGAATAGAACAGAGGGTGAGCAAGAGTAGCGGAGAAGGTTTTTAGGACACGTGGGCTGATACTGGCTGTTCCGGTTGCAGAATGAGTCAAGGTTTGACAGCATACTCTCCATTTGGCTGGAGAAAAGGATACAGAGTCCAGGAACAGCTTTGTGTGACTGGATATAAGGTGGGTACAGAAAGTGATGGGTTTGGGACACAAGATTTTGAAGCAAACACAGTGTAGGCATTCAGCCTTTTCAATGAGAGTGTCAGCAGTGCAGCCGTTTGGGATAAGGGAGGGGATAGATGGGGAACAAACATCAAAAAATGGACTTTACCAGATGCCACCAGGATTTGGAGGAGGGAGACAGGTTTGAGAATTCAGACTTGAGATTGTTTCCTGGCTCTTCTGAGGGTAGACACATGTTTGTTCTGAGCTTTGTAGAAGGAACTGTGATTGTCTTCAGTTGGATTTCCTTCTGTCAGGCAAAGGCAAGTTGTTTCAGGGCAACTACTATGCCACAGTATGCCTGGTGTTGGCTCAATGGTTAGGGTTGCGGGCTTGGGATCCTAGGATCCAGAGTTCAAATCTCGCTCTGCCATTGAAATAATGGCAGGTGGGGTTGACTTAGCCTGTCATCCTTCTGAGGTTGGCAAAGTGAGTACCAGCTTGCTGGGATGATTGAGCCATTTGAGTGTCTTGCGTCGGTGTGGCGACCTGTCCAGGATTGTGCCAAATATCCCAGGAGACTGCATCGGCAACTCCGATGCTCTGTACTGACTATGGTCCCGATGGATGGATGAATGATCATGCCACAAGCTTCAGTGTGCCATGGGTGGCAGGAAGGGTATGAAAACTGAAGACAAGATGGGATAAATATGTGCATGCATGCGAGAAAGAGCAAATTTCTTTGAAAGTATTCCCAGGATGAGTTGATGTCTGAGAAAGTAGAGACAGGGGACCGTTCTAGAAGTTTGATGACTGCTTGAAGTCTGTGCCCTCTGCCTGAGTGAATTGCCAGCCTTGTCGTTGTTGAGGTGGTTCTCTGAGAATGGCCAGAGAGATGACTGCTTGAAGTCTGTGCCCTCTGCCTGAGTGAATTGCCAGCCTTGTCGTTGTTGAGGTGGTTCTCTGAGAATGGCCAGAGAGATGTCCACTTGAAAAGCATATGGTCAGATGAACCAATTGGAGCTGAAGAAGAACAGCAGACATTTGTGGGGAAATTGGTGAAAACGAAATCCAGAAGAGATGGAGAGTGCCATTGATTAAGACCTGGGTCAGGAATTTGACCAATTGTGTCAGTCCCAATGAGTCACGGAAGTCCTTTGCTGAAGCGCCATGGCAGGTGAGAGAGGTACTCACTCCCAGCCAACTGGCATGATGACAATTGGAATCACCACATATGTGGAAGAGAGAGAGTTGGGATGAGTGGACAGAAGTTGTTCCATGTTGTCGGCGAGCAAGATGTAAATGGAGTCATCACTGTTTGTTGGACGGTACAGCACATATATATATATATATATATATATATATATATATATATATATATATATATATATATATATATATATATATATATATATATATATATATATATATACACATATACACATATACATACATACATATATATATATATATATACACAAGAGGTGTCGCTGAGGGGAAGCCATAGCCAAAGGTATTCCTGGGGGTGTGGTGGAGTGAGGAATATAGTTTTTGATAAAGAGAGCAACTCTGCAGCCAGGATGGAGGAAGGAGTAACCAGGGAGCAATATTAAGGAGTCACTGATGTCTTGAAGGAGGAAAGTTTCTGTTTAGCAGATTGTCTGGTTTGTCAGTGGCAACCTGTATGGAGAGATGCCTGGTTAGAGTGAAGGCTCCGGATGTTTGAGGTCTACACTCTTGAGGAAGAGGGAAGGAAGGAGGCTTTGGGTGCAGGAGAGGAGATTGGAGGAGGAGGGTAAGACGAGGGAGGAGAGTTGGAATTAAGGAGAGCTGTTGACAGTCTGTAGGAGATTGTAGACGATATAGGGGAGAGGACCAGATGAGAAAGAGGACAAAAGGCTAAGTGGTGTTGGGATGAGGGACAGTGGGGAGTAATAATAGAGTTGGCAGAGCGAAGTCGAAGATTGGATGAGGTGGAAGA
>NC_140971.1:53706546-53761546 GCF_056783735.1 Eptatretus burgeri
CAACATGGAAGATATTATGGTACATTAGAATTAAGCCTCCTCTTCGCTTTCGGTTTTTCTGGAAAAGGTCAGGGATTCCTCGTGTGTTTGTTTATCAAAACATGCTGTCTTCTTAGCTTAACGCTTCTTTAGAAACTCAGCAGGCACATTCATAACATTGGCTGCAAGTTTTGATTCATTCAGAATATCAGGCCACTTGTTTTGAAATTTATTGAGGTCACTGATAAGGCCATTCAAGCTTGAAACCTCAACACAAATGGTGGCTTTTCTGGCTTGAATGACTTATTTTCTGTTTTCAACTTCTGCTGGAATTTTCTGCCAAATTGCAGACATGATGATGCAGATGAATGAAGATAAATACTTTATGACACTATTCACATCATTTCTTGTTTTGGGAGTGAGATTCAGAGTGAGGAGCTGTTCCAAGGCCTCTTGTATACCAGGGAGGTGAGCTGCAAACGATTGAACACTATCAACATGATCTGTCCATCTTGTGCCAGGTAATTCATGCAGAGAGGACCCGACTTTATTTTTCAGTATGCTCCACCGCTGAGGGCTACTGGAGATTATCTTGTCGATTATCTGCACAGTTCTAAAGAACCATTACTTGCTTCAGGACAGCTAGCTGCTGAATTTGCACCAGATAGGTTGAATGGATGGTAACCACAAAACACGCACAGGGGGTTCTTTTCAATTATGTGTTTTTGATCACCACTGTATTTTTTACCCATGCTTGCACTGCTGTTATATCCCTGTCCGTGACAGTCAGTTAAAGGAATGTTATTCTCCTCCAGTGTTTTGAGAATCATGGAAGCAATCTGTGCTCCTGTCTTGTCACAAGAACCAACAAACGTCATAAAATGTTCTTGAATGGTGAATCCACTTTGCTCTTGATTGAGATATCTGAGGACGAATGTTGTTTGTCCTGTATGACTGGATTTTGGTGTTGCATCAACCATCACATAAAAATACATAGCATTTTCCCATTCATCTAGTATTAAACTCCGAACAATTTCAGCACAGAGATCTATAAACTCATTTTGTGATTCAGCAGAAAGGTAGTGGGTCTGCATTCACTCTCCTTTCTGCTGTGACTCTTGGATCTTTGTGATATGGTTTTGTAGAAGGGAGTCATAATGTACTAAACGCTCCAGTGTACGAAGAAAATTCCCATTGTGAACATGTTGGTTCGTGGGTGCCAGCAGTGACCACTATTTTTGTTGTGTCTGTGTGTCTGTCTGTCTGTCTGTTGGTGACACTCTCCAGAGCATAGCTCCGTGACGTTTGATGCGATCTTGATGAAACTTGGACACAAGCTAGATATCATGGTCTAGTTGTGTCCTTTTGCACGAGGGGTGTCCCGCGCCCCTTGTGGGCAGAGCCACGCCCACTTGAACTTTTTATTTATTATTATTTTTTCTCCATTTTTTTCTCACAATTTCATTTCCTAGAAGCTGTGCGTAAAGACCATACGTACAATATATAAAAAAAATCCGATTTGATTTGGTCAACTTTGACGGAAGAGATAGGTATTTACAGTAGGGCTTCCTAAAAAGCTTTTACTAACTCAATTGTACCTATCGTGTCATTGTTCAATAATGCCCGCGAACCATCGTCGCCTCCCTGCTTGTCTTATTCTTTGTGATGATCCATGGAAAGGCAATCCCCTCACAAAGGAAGAGCACTACATCGATGATGCTTGTTAGGAGCTTCTTCCACTTTTCAGCCTCTAGCGAGGTATTCTTTTTGATGAGGTCATTAACTCCAGTCTGTTTTTAGGTATCTTTCAAGTTCACGCCGCCAAGCAATACAACATCTCCTGTGTGAAAAGCTCTGCTCATGCTCAGGGAGTCTGTCTCACAGTTTTTCCATCTTACAGTCCCACTCCAACCTGTGGGCGATGCTATTGCTGAAGGTGAAGGATGCGAGATTGTGTGAGCGAATAGTCTGCACGGCAAACAATACAATGGTTGTTTAATTTGACTAAAAACAAGCCATCGATGACTGCCAGTTTCACCGTTTGGCATTTTGAAACTGAAGATATTTGTTGGAAATTTGTGACCCTGTCTTTCCATCAGGAGGAAATCATTTGGGATATACCTGATAGCCTTCTCTCACACAGTTTTCGACTTCAGTCTGGGTTGGAATTTCAAAGACTTGTCCTTCATCAAAGTTTGCACATTTGAATTTGAGGCTGCTTTCAATGTTCTGTGAGAGTTCCTATCGGCTTGTGCTAATGATCCACCATCTCTCTCTCCCTCTCTGTTTCACTTTCAAGTCCATGAATGCATTGTTCTTCTATATCATCAGTGGGGTTACCACCTTGAGATTTCTCACAAATTGTTTCCGTGACTTGTGGAATAGTAGGTCTACAGTCACTTGATAGAGAGCTACTGGCCTTAATTGCACTGACCTGGAACAGCGTACGAGAGCCTTTCTGTATTACATTCTCCCGCTGCTCCTTCTCATGTCTGTTTTGAGTACCGGATTTATGTTGTAAAAAGCTGACATGGCTTACTTTTTACAAAGTACGATAAGTACAGACCGTACTTATCGTAACGTGTTCCTGCACCAACCAATTTGGAGTTCTGACCCACTGTACAGGATGTACTGTATTTGACTGGTGAATCAATTCCTCTGTGACGTCACATTAAATTCCCCGTCATTGGTTGAAACTTGGAAGTGCCATCATCTATTATGAGCTCACCAGAGACCGACACAGAAATACGAATGTTTTTTTCAAACAAATTATATGGAGGTTTCCGTATTTTCATAGTCAGAAACACGTGGTGTGTAAGGGAAATTGGGGTGTTATTCACTTATTCATACACCCATTTCATCCGGATGGCATCTGGTGTGGCCAACACTCCTGTCTTCATTTACGTCATTATGACATTACTGCGATTACCATGACGTAAATTGTTCTCACAGTCATTTATTTTACGAGCCAGGGTGTTACTCTCATAGTAATGGCATGCCGACGAATCACCCTGGGCGGCTTGGAGGGAGACAAAATAAAGCCGCCCCTATTAGGTCACTAACAAACAATCATTATATTAAACAAAAAATTGAGGGAACAATTACGGGCCCCTATTAGGTCCGGGCTCCAGGGTAGTTACCCCAGCTGCCTCCACCCTCTTGTTGCCCCTGCCCCACCCGCCTTCTCCTTCCCAGACACCAAAACTTTTGAAAACCTTTCAAACTTCTTAGTCTTTTGAGTTTTTAAAAAAAATATTTTATTCTTTAAGTCTTAAAATACAACGATGAACTACATCACTATTATTAAAAATAATAATTAAATGCAGGGATTTTTCCACTATCTTTGGAGTGTTGGAAAGGGGTTTTTCGAGGGTAAAGCAAGTGAGCATGACGGTCACTCATTGAGGATCAATAAGCTGAAACAAAGGGTTCTCTGGAGAGGTGCGAGAGCCCAGCCCTGTGAGGACGAGCTGAGAAATATGTGCATTCATTCAGCGAGAATGCATTCGGCATTAAACAAAGCAAGAAAATAGTTTCACAACAAGACATGACCTTCATGAAAATTCTAAGAATGTTTGCAGCAACATTGTCTTGTAGAGAAGCATCACGGGAAAGTAGGGCATAAAGCACGCGTGTTCCTCACATCAATGAGAATCATCATTCCTGGCAACCGCTCCCTCCCCTACCACTATACCGTATTCCAAGGGGTTGTGCGAAGGTTTGGCTTGATTCCAAAACTTATTCAAACAACCATTTGAATTACTTACGGTTTACATGAAAGCATTATGGATTTATATCATTCACACCATATTAGCAAAAGTATTTCGAGTAAATGAATCCATAACCTTGAGAATGCAAGCACTGACAACTATTATAATGGCCATGGGGAATGCCGAAGTCCGACGTATAAACTACTCGGTGTTCTCAATCTGAGAGTATACGGGCAATGTGCACAAACCGTTAAATACTCTCGGGGTTAGTCGATGGGATAGGTTTAAGGAAGGAGCGATAGGAAGGTGGGCGATGGGCATCACATGCTTGCAGTCGACGGTGAAATGTATCGTTTCAAAAGGTAACATTTCGTATTTACACATCATAGTTACTTACATACCTCAAAAGAGAACAAAAGGTAACAATTCTTACTTACAGGATCACCGCTAACCTCCACTCATTTGTTCCTCTTCCCTGCCTGTGGAACCAACTTCCCCATTCTCTTCAATCTTATTTTTCCCTCCAGGTCTTCAATACAGCTGTTCACCACGATATATACTGCAAGACCAAAAATTTTATTGACCATTTTTTTTTCCTGTATCCACTTTGTGCACCCCCTGCATTCTCCCCCACCCTTCAACCTTATCCGCATCCCTTGTTGCCAGTCTCCATTTATTTTCTCTGTCAGCCCTGCTGTTGGCATTTCCCCATTCTCATTATACTGTTCCTTTTGCTTTGTTGCATCCTGATCCATTCTGTATTCTAGCTCTTCCACAAACCTCGACACTATGGAAAAAAAAAAAAGGCAACGACCCAAACAAATTCAGATCACTAATGGAGGGCATTGCCATAATCCTATGATTGGTGCAGTTTATACCGACATGATGAGCTCTCAATCTTTCTACAGTATTCAGCTCAGTGCTGTGAACTAAATAAATTCTGGTTAAATTGTATTGAATAACACTTTACACTTTAATTTCAATGGTTCATTGATTGCGTAAATAGCAATATAATGCTGCCCTGATATATCACTGTTAAAATCACTCAATATTTCTAAAGCCATTAATTGTCCATCAGCCTACGCTTTCTTCGGCAGTTTGAACTGGAAAATTTTGAATTTAAACCTTTTTGGAGTCTTGTCAAGAGCTGTTCGATTCCAACGAATTGCTCGAATTCAACGATTTTTAAAATTGCACAACCTACCAAAGAAGCCTAATTAGTGCAATCATCTCTTGTACACATCCCTTGGTATTCAATGTGGGCACCTATTTATTATCAAAGCATGGACGGGGCAGGTCAAAATATCCGCCATATTTGTGTACGTGTGTAATAACTAGGTGAGCTCTTGCCCGAGGAACATGCAATGAGGACGCCCATCGTGATACAAGACACCATGGCTCTAATGTCAGTGAAATTGCCCCCCGAAATGGACGTTGTTTACAAGAGAGTAAAGCAAACAGGAACATTTCCCAGTTTGTTAAGCATGAACACTCCAGCTATCAAGCACCCAGTAATGGAGCAAGCCATAGCGGAAAGCAATAGTGACACATACAAATTGACTGAACAGTACAATCATGCTTCGCTGGCATTAACACCTACAAGCTCAATTAGTTGTTTTTCTCCCAGCTTGCCAGGTATTTCAAGTGCCTTAAATTTGAGGACTTGAGCCTTGAGGGATAGGCCATGCTCAGCGCATCCACCATGCCCCTTCAAATGGTGCACACAGCGCACGCTTTGCTTACCAACTGGCCGAGAACGCAATTCACCCTCAGACAGAACAAATCTCTACGGATATTCCTTGTCTGCAGTTTCTCTCCACAGAGTAAAAGAGCAGATCGAGCTTTCTCACCAGACTGCATTGTGGGTAGAAGGGATTTCTTTAAAAACTAAATCCTTTGTTGAATCAATTACATCTGATTCCTTTACTTCGGTTCAATATGCACTGCTGGTAGTCTAAGATCAAAGCCATCCCTTCGGTGATTTGCTCGCTATGCAAACGATTCTTTCACATGCTTGCTGACTAATCCTTCTTTCAAGTACAGTATATGGTTGTAAGGGGGTCAAAGAGTAGTGTGGAGAAGGAATCTGGTACATTTATCAAATAATATCCTCCTCCATGAGGGAAGGACCCTCAAAGATTAATGTAACTATGGGTGTTCAGCAAAAAAAGAACACTCTCAGGATCACATGGCATATAACCATGAATGCATACAGCGCGTGTGCAATTTTTTTTTTTTTAAAGGTAATTAAAGAAAAAAACTGCGAAAGGGTTGGCACAAGTTTAACAATCATTAAACATGACACACATCTAATATTCCAAGTATGTCATACTCATGAATGCTATATCATCAAGCCCTCAAATGCCTGTTGTGTATAAGAAGATGAAGTTATAAATTGCATGGACAATGGCATGGTGATAGAATGGACAAGGGTCGAAAGACATGTCATTAAACATTATATCCACACATACAGGATATCATTAAAAGGAGGTGCACATACCGTGGTTCAGAAGGACCATCTGTGGGGGAGCCGCTCTGCCGCTGATGCAGTGTCTCCTGCATGTTAGAGCAGGAATTTGTAATTTGTTCAAGGTGATAGCTTGCTGACACTTTGGAAAAGATGCTGTTATGATCTTAAATACTGGCAGATGGGACACCCAGTTTAACGCCCATCTCAGGAAAACAGCACACACATTGATGCCTTGCTCTGCCTGCAAAACACCAAGATGACAGTTTATAGATTTGCATTTAGGCTAGAAGGCTCAGAGGTGAGTGGGCATTCTTATCGGCTATCCTGCACGTCGTGCAAAATAAACTGCATTGTACTACCTTTTATAGTCGACCGTCTTATCTGCTTGCACTTTCTTGTAAATTAAAGCACACATACAGATGAAAACAAAAGGCCATGCATGCCAGTGCCACACTCAAATTACCAAATGTATTATATATGATTGAATGTGTAGATAACAAATTGAGATGGATTTCAACCTTACCCATTGTGAAGTTGCTTTGCAGTGACCCCTGACAATTTCACAAATATTAAGTTAATGAAGGAATAATTAACGAATTGAGGGTGATGGAACAATAGCATTATATTATTTTTGAAATCTAACAATGCAACTTATAGCCATCATTATTCCATGATAACTTTATATTAAAGTTTATGTTTTGCTTCAACCCTTTTCTCCCTCCTCCCTCACCCCAAAATTTCTCCTTGGAATCTTGAAAGATGAGTGATGCAGAATCTCAGTTGTTGATCTATCTCAATCATAAATTATGAAGCATGTCTTCAGTAGCATTGTCCACATTCGCTTACGTAGTTCTGAAAGCCAAGGACAGACCATTGCCTTCACTGAATATGGATTGCAGGAGTGTAGCCAGAGCAGTTATTATTGTATTAACCTTTATAATCAACACTTTCTGCAATCCTTTGCAGCATCCAGCACCGAGCATCCACAAAAACTTGTCGGGTCTGCAAACCATTCAACCATCGGTGCAGCTTCGTGATGGAAAAACCCTTGGGCCAAAGCCAAGTAATTATCACTGGAAGTGATGGGCAAGCAAGGGATGACTACTAAGTTTCAAGGCAGGAAAACAAGGAAACGCTCATAGTCGATTAGCTTTGGTGTTTGAAGAACTCACAAAAATATTCACTGTGCAAAATTGATCTTCCACAGATGTCCTGTAAGCCACTTACCAATCCAGCCATCCACCAGATAAGGTGCCATCAGATTAATATTTTCAGCAATTGAAAGCTTTTCAGGGGCGACCCCGGTGGCTAGCTGTGCATTGCAGATATAAAACAGGCCATCACAAATGGGGAGGGTTTCATAATTGACACTTTGGCAGGATGGTAGATTGAGGGATAAGTAGGCTGATGGGATAAGTGCACGATTATCTATTGAAAATCAAATTTTAACAAAGGCAAGGTAGGATTTAACAATAGTGTGTAGATAAAAAAAGATTGAAGATGGACATTTCAAATTGTTCTCGGGTCACAATCTGTGCTCCTGACACCAAAGGAATATTTTGATAATGTCATCAGGGCAGGTGCATTTTGCATAATTATTTTCCTGCAACCTATCAGTCAGGTTTATAGAGAACTGGAGTGGTGATGTTACTATTTTTAGGCCCTGCAGGCCAGGAGGAGATATACTTCCATAATGAGACAGTCATTCATAAAAAAAACTCATCTGATTGGAATTCATAAAGTCAATATCATAATTGTATGTTTGAATTATCTTGCCATTTGAGACCTGGTGTCCTGTCAAGTTTGCCATTTCCTTTAAATTAGGTTTTCATAGACTAGTTTAAGGAAATATGTTTGTCGAATAGTTTCTACAGGTCATTTTTTTTTCTTTATTGCTCTTAACTCTCTCCTCGACTGAAAGTGGACGGAGATTCTGTGTTCACCCGTTTGTTTGTGAGCAGAATATCTGAAAAGGTTATGCACAGATTTGGACAAAACTTGGTGGACAGGTTGGGTGTTTGATAAGGACAAATTGATTCGATTTTGGGGAAGATCCTGATACTAGAAGTTTTTTTTTTTTAATTTCCCAAGTTATTTTATACCATTGAGAGATAGGGCCAAAAACTATATATATATATATATATATATATATATATATATATATATATATATATATATATATATATATATATATATATATATATATATATATACACATACATATATATACATACATATACATATATACATATACATACATACATATATATACATATATATACATATATTGTTGCGGCCGAGGGTCAGGTGAGAAAACACGAGGGGGGGGAGCTATCTCGGGTTCCCCCCAGACTCCCGGGAATCGCAGGCCGTCGCACACGGAACTGGGAAGTATCAGGGTGCTACATTCAAATGCACGTTTCAAGCAGGGGAGGGTGGAAGGGGATGTTGGGGGTAGACCACTGCATAAATGGTGCATGCATGGGGGTGGGGTGAAAAAGTCTGATACTGCCCGTCTTTATATACTCATAATAAATCGATGGCTCTCCATTACGAGTCCATAATGAAACTGCAAAGATTAAATAAACTTTGTTCATCAAAAGCAGAAGTCTTATACTTTCTCACCTCAATGTTTTATATATTCTTTGAGGATAAGATAATGAAGGCAATAATGGCATTGAGGCAGCAGTTCACAATGGTTCAATGGTGTTAATAACACTGAACAACAAATTTCAAAAATTTTTTTTTTACTGGAGATGTGTAAAGTGATTAAGACTAATTTGGGTACGCTGATTTCAAAAATCATAACCGTTTTGCTGTATCACGTCAGGATTTTCAGGAACAGAAATATTCCCATTGCCTAGAAGTCAGGATTTCAATGAAATTTACATATGTCTTTAACATGTCTATTTCGTACAATTGTTGTTAACTTGTGTTATATTTCTTTCTTTCAGATAAAGATGAGTAGGCGTTCCTGTACCAATCATCCTGACAACTTCTGTTATGTCTGTGGTCGGTATACCAAAAAAGATCAACAGCGAAGTATATCTACAGCAGTGAAAATGAAGGCCGCCTACTTTCACTACTTCGGGTGTAAGGTGGGGGACCAAGAACAGAGCTGGGCACCACACATCTGCTGCACAAGCTGTCACACAACCTTGACTCAGTGGTTGGTGGGCAAGCGCGCGAGCATGCCATTTGCGGTGCCCATGATATGGCGTGAGCCGCAGAATCATCATGATGATTGTTATTTCTGCTGCACAAGCATCGCCGGCTTCAACAAGAAGAATAAAGGTCACATCAAGTACGCTGACTGCGTCTCTGCTCGTAAACCTGTGCCTCATGATGACGAGAACCCCGTTCCAACACCTCCAGCTGATCAGAACATAGCTGTAAGCAGTGGTGAAGAGGATGGTGATGATGAACCTTTTGAACCCGACACTCAAGAATCACACCTTCTGAACCAGGGAGACTTAAATGATCTTGTAAGAGATCTCTCGCTGTCAAAGGCGAAGGCAGAGCTGCTTGGATCAAGGCTGCAGCAGTGGAATCTACTTGAACCTAACACCAAGATATCCTTGTTCAGAGCACGTCACAGAGACATGGCTGAGTTCTTTGAGATGGAAGACACGATGACATTCTGCAGTGACATCAACGGTCTGTTGAAAGAACTTGGGTGTGATCACGATCCTGCAGACTGGCGCCTCTTCATCGACTCGAGGAAGAACAGCTTGAAGGCTGTTTTGCTCCACAATGGCAACGAGAAACCATCAGTCCCACTGGATCACGCGTTCGGCATGACAGAGACCTATGAGACTATGCGGCAGCTGCTTGATTCCATCAAGTACAATGACTTCAACTGGCACATCTGCGGAGACTTGAAAGTGGTGGCGCTGTTGTTAGGGCTGCAGTCAGGCTACACGAAATACATGTGCTTCCTTTGTCTCTGGGATAGCAGAGACGACAAGAATCACTGGACGAAGAAAGATTGGGAAGAGCGAAAAGAGCATGTACCTGGTCGACACAACGTGAAGCATGTCGCCCTTGTCGACCCAGCCAAGGTTTTCCTTCCACCACTCCACATAAAGCTCGGCTTGATGAAGTTTTGTACGGGCAATGGATCTGAATGGGCGTGGGTTTTTATACCTCAAGGAAAAGTTTGGCAACACCTTGTCGGAGGCCAAGATCAAGGCTGGTGTCTTTGTTGGACCGCAAATCCGACAGATTATGAAGGACGAAACTTTTCCGACAACTCTAAACCCCAAAGAGCTGGCAGCGTGGAGGAGCTTCAAAGCTGTGACGGACAACTTCTTGGGGAACGAGCGCGCGGACAACTATGAAGAAATAGTGCAGCAGCTGCTGGAGTCCTTCAGGAAACTTGGCTCCAGGATGTCCCTGAAAATCCATTTCCTACACCAGCACCTGAACTTCTTCCCTGACAACTTGGGAGCAGTCTCGGACGAGCACGGCGAGCGATTCCACCAAGAGATTTCACTCATGGAGACGCGTTACCAAGGGCGGCACAACCCGAACATGATGGGCGATTTCTGCTGGTTCCTGCATCGTGAAACTGACACAGAGCAGCACAAACGCAAAGCCAAATGCCTAAAGCATTTTTAATTACATTCTAGTGGAGTTTTTCTGTAATTTCTATAATTTTGAAGCATTCAGGATGAAATAAATGAATAAATGAATTTTTGTAAATTTCATTGAAATCCTGACTTCTAGGCAATGGGAATATTTCTGTTACTGAAAATCCTGACGTGATACAGCAAAACGGTTATGATTTTTGAAATCAGCGTACCCAAATTAGTCTAAATCACTTTACACTTCTCCAGTACAAAACTTTTGTTGTTCAGTGTAATTAATGATTTATTTCACCATGACAACATACGATTCAAAACATCAAAGCCATACAACATGTCATGTTCCAAGGTCTAAGGAGAATGGAGAAAGCATTATAACAGAAAAGGAAGTTAAATTTAATTGCCATTACACCAGAATACAAAAAGCTTGAGAAGCAGGTAATTTTGGGAGTCTTAATTAAATACATAATGATCATTGAGGTCATTCAAGGAGTTATTGATTTCTGAATGACTAAAATTTGAATTAAAAAAAATTGGATTGTTTTTTTAATATCATTCACCCCTTCCTTTCCAAAGACAACATATTTATAATACTACATCATTTTGCTGCAATTAGCAGTACAGCTTTTTTTCATTTAGTTACTCATTTATTCTGTGTGTACAGGGTGTTTCAATAAAGTGGACTATTTGAGCAGTCTGATACCCTGTCGTTTGTAATGCTCTACCCATCTCTCTTGTAGGTTATTGTGGTGGTGGGATGCCAATTCTAACAAGTAGTCGGTAGGACCCGACGTCAACTATGGTGTTCACAGTGGAAAAAAAAAAATGAAAATCATGACTTTGTGGTTTGAGACACAATCCGACGTGCAGGTGTGCCGACGATATTATCAGTATTACAATGTTCACACCTGTAAAGGACCTTCCAAAGGGAGCATTCAGTGGTTTGTGGAGCACTTCCAAGGACATGGAAGTGCGAAAAATTAAAATAAAGGCAACAGTGGCCACTCACCAAGTGTTACCAAGGACCAAGGGAATATTGATCTTGTGAGAGATTCTGCTCTTGAACGTCCTAAGAAATCCCACCATCGGTGTTCCCGAGAACTGATGATGTCAGCCTCATTTGTGTGGCACATTCACACTGTGTGGCAATTCAAGCTCTACCTCTACATCATATCTGTAAAGCATGAATGAACTGAATGACGTGGCAAGCCGACTAACAATGTGTGATTGGTTCAGTGACGGAATGGAAAGGTACTCAAATTGGATCAACTCCTTGTGGTTGAGTGATGAAGCACACTTCAATTTGAATGGGGCTCTCAACAATCACAACATCTTCTTGGGTGCTGAGCCTACTGAGGTGTCTGAGGTCTCTCTCAGGCCCCAAGTCCACTTGCTTCTGTGCATTGAATGTCAGATGGGGGTATTCTGGGACTATATTGGTTTGAGGATGCCAATGGTAAGACCGTGACAGTCAACTGCGCGTGGTACCAGGAGGTCTAACACCAATTCCATTGTGATCTCACTGAACTAGTCTCCAAATCAACTGACTTGCATGATTCATGCAGGACAGTGCTCCACCACACACTGCGGGTGAAACCATCGACTTGCTCCACAAGCTGGTTGGAAATTGTGTCATCAGCCTGGGTACAGTGCATGAGTGGGAAACCCACAGCCTGGATTTGAATCCACTGATTTTTATTTTGGGGTGCTACCAAAGGTCAAGTTTATGCCAACAAACCGAGAACGCCAGCTGTCCAGAAGCAGGATGTGGGGGACGACCGTCAGGCTACCACTCAAGTCATTTGCAAATGATTTGTGGAGAATTTTGGAGTCATGATCAAAGCCTGTTTGAAGAGAGGTGGAGCACACGTTGAAGCTGTCACTAACAAGAAGTATAATAAGTGACTTGAAAATGGCATTGCATATGTTTTCCATCAATGTATCACTGAACTTGCTTGGTACCTTTTGTAATTTTTCTGCAATAAAACGTTCAGATAGTCCACTTTTTTTGAAACACCCTGTTATGTATATTCATCAAAGATTCATCACAAATTTCCATGTTATTAATTTAAATTCCTGAGTTACACTTATCATCTCATACAATACCAAGTGTTCTCCACAGATAAAAATTAAAGGTCTACCCTCTACATAATGGCAAATTATTTTCTCATTGCAATACACCGATATTGAAACATTGGACAGCCAATAACAAGCTTATCTATTATGCTCATTTGTACTCGCAGGTTCTGAATTAGTTCAAATTCAAGCCAGAACCGAGCTGTCCATCTTCATTTAACAGGACGGAAACCCATTCCAGAGGCCGTTATGCTTTTCACATGTACTGTGTTGCAAAAAGAGCCATACATCCGAACATTCTAGCAGAAAAGTTTACTCATTGCCCTATAGGGTGCCATTTTTCCGGCCGAGTCTTCATCAAAAGACATTGCGGGATCTTTAACATCCACCAGCAATCAATGATAGGAGATGGGTCCCCAGCTTAACGTCCATCCAATGGACGGCAAAACATTTAAATGCAATGCCCTGCCTGCAATGCATCAATCTGACAGTTTATGGCCGAGTCGATAATCAAACGCAAACTAGACAGCTCGAAGGCAAATGTGCTCCCTCTGTGATGCTGTGCAACTGGAGCAGGAGGTAGCAGAAGATACTATAGCTCTGGTCTTTTGGTGACATTTGTGGGTCTGTAAGGTTTATTTCTGGAGTTTTGCACATTCAAAGCTCAACGTTTAAAACAGAGAATGTGGCAGTCATTTGAACCGACCATATATATTATGTGTTGGTTTTGCACAACAATCGCTTGCCTTCTGGAATGTTATGATGTTATGGTGTCACAACACAAAACCTGAAGGGTACCTGGAGGCAAAGTGATTTAATGTTCCTCATTTGAATAACCCAGTAATCATCAGATTTGATTGGCAAATCAATACACGAAGAAGCATAAAACAAATGCATTGTGCCAAACTAAGTAGCTGGTGAGGGAGGCAAAACAAAGAGAACTAATGCAGCAAGATATATAGAGGAAGTAACAGGATCAGTTTATCAACTCGGTGGTGAAATCGATTGACAACGCAAAAAAAACAAAAAAACAAACTCAAACCACAGTCTCAAGTAAATCAGACTCTGAGACCTCAACTCAAAGTTGGCATATTCCATTTTGGAAAAAAAAATCTAGACCCTGAAGACAGCAAGAAGACAAAGGCAAAATAAATGCATTAATAGATAGGAGAAAGGCAGCAGGTGGATGCACAAGCAAGGAAATATGGAGAGAGGAGGGGATGAATCCTGAATTAAGATGGTTGGGTGAGGTATAGATAGTGGGAGTATAAATTTTTGCAGGTGGGGATAGGAGAAGACATGAGAAGGTAGTGTACCGACAACTTGAATCCCTGGAGGGAAGGGTGGGATTGAAGACATTTCCACAGAGTGGAAAGTAAGGAACAAAATAGGTAAGGTGTGCAGTCATCTTGGATTGGTGGACTTTAACCGGGAATGGGTTACTGTAAGAATGCGTGTATCCTGGAGGAGCTGGGAAGAGTTGGAAAGCTGAGAGAGCAGAGGAAGCTGACTGTAGGAAAGATGGAAAGAGACAGACGATGAGTGGTGGGGGTTGACGGAAATGTAAACATGCAAGTGTTAACGGTAATAAATCTACACTGACTGCAAACCAGGTTTCTCTTCTGGATCACAGGTTTAGCTAAACAAAGACAACTGGAACACTTTGTAGAGCGCATAACTCCGCCAGGATGAACAGTTTACATTTTGGATCCCACTGATAGGCCGGATCTGGATCCGGACCTGAACCAAAATCTAATCTGCTTGTTCTCGTCACCAAACCAACTCATCCACCTGGTTTTGTCATAACTTGTCCACAACGTTTTGAAATACAGTATCATGGTATATATCGTTTTGGGTCCCATCTCTCAATGGTGAAGTATCAGTGAATTTGTTTTGGTTTTTTTCGTATCTGGATCCAGATCGTCATCACACACCCAACATGTCCGCCAAGTTTTGTCTGAATCCGTCCTCAACATTGAGATTATCATGCTATATATCGTTTTTGGCCATTTCCCTCAATGGTGAAGAATCACTTTAAAATCTCATATCTGGATCTTTACCTAAATCTAACCAGTTCGGCCTTGTCACACAACCAGCCTGTCAACCATATTTCGTCTGAATCCGTCCAGAACTTTGAGATGTCGTGTTCACAGGCAAACAGACAGGGATGAAAACATAACCTCCACCCACCTTCGGTGGCAGAGGTAAACATCACAATTGGGGTGAAGGGAAAGGTGGGTAATGACATGAAGTTAAATAACTCGGTGTTATCATGAGACATGGTTTTACACCCAAATGAGAAAGGAAAGAGAAAAGTATGGAAGAAGAAGAAGAAGGTACAAAGTAGACAGAGGTTTGGGAAGGAGAGAATAAACATTTTAAAATGTCATAAAAAAAAAACTGATCCATAACAAAGGTTTTCTTTTTTTAAGTAAGAAAGGTAAGAAAAAAGTTGAGGAAGGATTAATATGAAAGAATGAGATGATTGAGTGGGTGAGGATTTGTTGGGGATTTGTTGTTTTTCAAAAAAGATGTTTTTTTTTTAGTTTGAAGTTGACGTATGAATAGGGATGTACAATGATAGGCAAATAATTTTGGCACAAGATGAGAAGGCCATTTGGCCCATCATGCCTGCACTACACCAATTTCAGAAACCATCATCCATCCTGGATTCAGTCCTGTCAATATCCCTGTACCCCTCAATATCCAATGCATCTGGGGTACCTATCCAATTCAAATTCAAACCTATATACGCTTTCTGCTGCCAGTACCTATCGAGCGAGACCATTTCATGCATTAAAAACTCTCACTGAAAGACTCTGACATTACTACTGTCCTAACTCTCATCTTCTTTACTCTCAAGCTATAGTCCCTGGTCTTATCACTGTCTATTCTACTTAAAACTCCTCTGCACTTAATTTGTCTATACCCTTCATGATCATAAACATCTCAATCAATTCCCCTCAAAATGACCTCCTTTCTAATGTACCAGCATTGAATCTGCCACTTCGCTGATGGTAGTTGAACAATATAACTTATGGGATAGCTTCCAACTATCAAAAAATCCAACCATCAAATTTACATGTGACAGCTCACAGTCTGAAGTTCACTTTCTAGACACATCACTCACACTTCAAAACAATAGTCTTGAAACAGAACTATGCACCAAACCAACAGACGCATGCTCTTACCTTCTCCCATCTTCATATCCCCTTAAACATACAATTACAAGCATACCATACTGTCAAGCAATCAGAGTAATAGGCATCTGCTCAACAAAAAAGGAAGAATAAACTTCTCTCTCACAATTAGAAACATACTTTATTGCAAGACACTGACCCTCACTCTGTAAACGGAGCCATAAACTGAGCAAAAAGCATCCCTTCTGTAAACCCCATCATGTCCTCCATGGACTGTAAACCGACATGGGTCATATACCTAATCACTTGTCAAAGATGTACGAAACAAAACGTTTAAAAAAGCTGAGAACACACTCTATACATGCTTTAATAATGCAAGGTCATGTATTAGAAATGTTCACACCAATCAGGGAAAATCTCTGCTTTTGTACATTTCGTAAATATTTATGTATTGATGTTACACCATGATCTCATCTGCATGCTTGCTGTTCTTGTGCACCAAGAAGGCTTATTTGGCTGAAAGCTTGTCACCATAAAGATCATCTGGAAGCAACATTCGTGACTCATTCAATTTCCCTGGTGTGTGTATATATATATATATATATATATATATATATATATATATATATATATATATATATATATATATATATATATATATATATATATATATACAAGATTGGTACAGTTGGGATGACAATTTTTTAAAGAAGAAGAAGGCACTTCCAACCAAAATAAATAAACTATATTGACTCCGCTAATTTGAGCAAAAAAGCTTGTTTGTTTTTGCTTTTGCAAAATAAAAAAAAGCACTCCTCCATTTGACCTTGAGCACGAGCACATGCCCAGAAATGAGCAATTGTATCAAAATAAAAACCGGACACGTGCAGAGGATCGGGATCCATTGTGCCTGATGAAGCCGGCAAAACATTGCCTGAGACCGGGTCTGCTCTCGCTTGTTTGCTCAAATTAGCTTCGTCTATATAATTTTTTAGTTTTGATTGGAAGCGCCTTCTTCTTTAAAAAGAAAAGTGTATATATATATATATATATATACACACACACATGTTGTTGTTCGTCTTTCGGCTGCTCCCGTTAGGGGTCGCCACAGCGGATCATCCGTTATGATCCGCATACTGATTTGGCATAGGTTTTACACCGGATGCCCTTCCTGACGCAACCCTGGTCGCCTCGTACGACACAGGGATAAGGATTGGGTTTCGCCATGATTCCGGGCTGCTCTACACCCTCTCATAGCACGGCCCAGTGCAGAGCTCCCGTCCTCAAGCGATCCTCCAACCCAAGCCTACGAGTAGCCGGATTACAGGCGCACGCCACGACGCCCGGTCTATCTATATATATATATATATATATATATATATATATATATATATATATATATATATATATATATATATATATATATATATATATATATATATATATATATATATATATATATATATATATATATATATATATATATATATATATATATATATATATATATATATATATATATATATATACACACACACACAGTTACAGAAATGGCCCTTATTGGATTACTAAATATAGGATTAGCTCAGATCCCCATTAAATGCCTGTTTAGCGAGGTTCTTTGATAAAATGGATGTTATATGTGTGTCGGGAGATGTGAGAGGCTGCATTATTGTTGTGCGGTGGTGGTGGAACGAGAACTCCCTCTTCTTCTTCTTCCCCATCTCGGACGAGGCCCCGCACCGTCGGCTGAGAAGGTGTGGCCAAAAAGAGGAAGTGACGCGAAGGGCAGGAGTTTGTCGGCAGTGGCTGAGGAAGGCGTGCTTGTGTGTTGAAGGAGCGAACGGGAGAGCAAGCGAAGACCTCGTGAACAACTTCAGTTTGGCAGACGTGCAAAACTGCAGTCGGTTGAAAGGGTGCTCGTGTGTCGAAGCGAGCGAACGAATGCTTCGGAGAAAAGAGTATTGTGTGTGGAAAACAACAGTCGGGTTTTCGAGGCGTGCTCGGAGTGGCTTTGAAGCGAGAGAAACGAAGGCTTCATGAAAATGTTGAGTTTTGAGAAACGGCAGTCGGCTTTGAGAGGCTGCCTGCCCATCGAGTCTGCCCTTTTGGACAGTGGGAGAGGCAGCCTGCACGTCGAGTCAACGATCGACTCGTATGGGGAGGTGATCGACAGGTTCGGCCTGCATCTGTCCAAGGAGCCTCCGTACTTACTCACCTCATGGCTCGACACGTTTGTCGATCCGCATGCGGAGCTCAGCACCTCGACTTGGGCCTTGTCCGGAGAACAGGCCAGGCCTGGATTTGTACGCAGGACCTTGAGAGAGATCGGCTGAGGCCCATCGTTGATCTGGCAGTCTTGCGCCGTCGACGTTACGCGGGGTCAGAGCGTGCGGAGACCGCGTGCGTGAGGTCTGCGACAAAAGGAGGACGAGCTCCATTTCGCCACACGGCGCGGTCGAGCTGGAGCTCGAATCCGTGGACATCCGCCTGTTGCGAACGACATTCGTGCTTTTGACACTGTCCTCTCGTCCATGAGACATTACCAAGTACTCTGTCTTGTCTTGCGTGCATGCTGTCTGTCTGTCTGTCTGTCCTTGTCTGCACGTTGTTTAAGGCATATCTCGGAAGCGACCCCCTCAAAACTTGTAGTCCGTGGTTCCCGAGTTAAGAACGGGTTGAGGATTGTTAATAAAAAGATTGTGAATTTTGCTTGTGTTGTGATCCCCGAAGTTCCCCAATAAATCTGGTTAAGTCGTATGAAGTTGCCGCTATGGATTAATTTGTGTCGCGTCGTGGAACGATCCGTTCGAATGGCGTATAAAACCAAAAATGGTTACAGACTGACAGAAAACCAGTCTGTAACCAGGGGTTCTATTTCCTCAACTGGCAAGGTACAAGGATTACGTTGGGTCATGCGTCTTCAATCGCGATACCGAGGCCTGTGCTGAGCCGGCCGGCGTTATAAACGACGGAGACGGCGGTGGTGAGGGTGGCGCCTCGGACCGGGTGAGAATCCCGCCACCCCGGATCCGTAACAATAATATACATATATATATACATATATATATATATATATACATATATATATATACATATATATATATATATATATTGTTGTAGATTTCCCTCCCGTCGGCGTGCGAACGACCGCGTCGAACCAATAGCAGTCGCTTCGCCCACCGAATGGACAATCCAGTCACAGCTTTCCGGATCAACGCCGGAAACCAGCCACGGGTGTGTTTTTAACCACACCACAACCTTCTCCGCACTCTACCCGCGTGCTACAGGGTCCGATCGCCAAATCTTCGATTTACCTAATTATTCGCACTGGTAGGTTACCGAGAGATTGTACCTCAACGGCACCGCTTGGAAACGAGCCACTGAAGCAGCTCGCTTCCTTTTGGGATAACCGAGCGGGGTATTATCGCGCAGTCCCGTTGGACCCGATCACTTTACCGACTATTTAAAAACCAACTATATTCCGAGTGGAAGATGGCAGCTCAATTAGGGAATGGACGCAACGAACAGGTTTACATTCACACAAGGACATTTATTATAATAAAGCATGTATGCAATTAAACAACGCAAAACACGGATGTAATTATACAAGCAACAAAAGTACGACAAAAGAACTACAACCGTCTACTTATTAGGTACAGTCACTTGCACTTAACATCAGTGCCTACTTATTAGACGGGCCCACGGACACACGTACGCAAACACACACACACACACACCCAAGAAATTGAGGCAGAGGCGTTTAATAACAAGCTCCAGCTCGGAGGACAGGTGAGCTGAAACCCAGAACCTATCTCGAACCTCTCCACCTCATGTGGTCTTCAAGTTGTTTGGACCCGGGCTCCAGCGAGAGCGAGCTGGATCCAATCGCCGTGAGCTGCGAACCTTCCCGAGCTCCAGCGATTCCTCCTGCGCTTCTCAACACGTGCTGGTGAGACGACGTGCCGATCCTTCCCATCGATGCGTCGCTTCCCCGAGGAACCACCTCCAAGAAGAGGTCGATGAGTTGCACCAAGCCGGGAACCAAAATGGAAAACAAAGAGCTCCACGAACCAAGAAGAAGAAGCCACCATTCGCAGCACGATCCGAGCAACCGGCTCAACTTCCTTCCAAAACAAAGCAGCTCGAAGCAAAAAGCTTTCCCGCGCCAAACAGAAGCCGAAGCTCATGGAACCATCAAAGCAAAAAGCCTCCAAAAAGTCTCCTCCCGAGCCAGGCCTCAGCCGAAGCTCACTGAGCCAGCCGAAGCAAAAAGCTTCCGAAGGCCTCAACCCTAACCCAAGCCAAGCAGGACCCGAAGGTCTGCTGAACGGCGACTCTCTGCCGAAGCAAAAAGCTTACTACTCAACTGCCCCTAACTATTAAATCGATCCGCAGTGCATCTAATCGATTTCTGAACATTTAAACAATGGCAGGTGAGCTATCTAGGGAACAAGCACTTATCGACATAGCTGATTAAAGGAACCTGTATGCTGTGTGCAATCGAATTCCAAATTCGTAACAATATATATATATATATATATATATATATATATATATATATATATATATATATATATATATATATATATGTATAGATATATAGATGTTTGGTTTGACAAAACTTTAATATGCATACAAACATACAAAACAAACAAAACAAACAAACAAACAAACAAACAAACAAACAAACAAACAAACAAACAAACAAGACATGATAGTGACCAAACCTTTCATGCTGCAATCTTCAGGGTAAAAATCGCAGCAAGTGAAGGAGGAAGTGAAGGAGGAAGTGAAGGAGGAAGTGAAGGAGGAAGTGAAGGAGGAAGTGAAGGAGGAAGTGAAGGAGGAAGTGAAGGTGCGTGCTTTATATGCAGGTCTCAATAAGGTAGACACTGATTGGTTCAACCGTAATGACGTCACGGTTAATCTGAACGCCCATTGGTCGGCTCATCATCTTCACCTCGAGCTCCCATTGGCTGGAGCAGAGTTCGTCGATGATTGACGTTTGCAACCACATCCTTGAGAGAGGGTAGATTGGTTTCCCCGAAGGTCCATTCACCATTTGTTACCGTACTTCCCTTGATCTTTTCATGCTTAAAGAGACACAGAGATCGTACAAATTCCTTTTGACGACATAATATTGGTTCGGTGGTAAGGATGAAGGTTGCTCCCAACAGAGGTAAATGAAACGAGGTCCGACCTCAGCTCAATATCCTGAACATATCTGCATTGTACTGGTCTGTACAGATAGGGTTGGCAACCAGGTGCCATGCAATGGCAGATGAAGCAGGTACAGTGGCCGGTGGTTGCTGGATATTTCTACATGCTCGCACTGGTTGTGTTCTAACCCTCACAATCTTTCTTCGAATCGCCAAGGGATTGTGTTGTTTGATCCAATCAGCCAATCTTAGTGTTGTGCGGCCCGCGTATTTCACAAAAAATAAAAAAGACGTCGATGCACGGAGGCTTTTGGGACTCCCTGTTTGTATGTAAGTATATATATATATATTGTTGCGGGCCAGGGACCGGTGGCGAAAATGACCACGAGGTCGGGGGAGTTACGGCATCTCCTACCAGACTCCCGGAATTGTAGGCCATCGCTCACAGATAACTCCGTGAGGCGGCGGGTCGCTAAACCAACCGTGGACGCCAATACCTCCACCGCGAAGCATAGGGTCTTTTTGTCTCGAACCAATTTATCTCATTAACCACGCAGTGTCGTCTACCGGGGGAACCACGCCCTTGGTACGTCTTGCTTGAACTGGGTCACTCTACCGACTGGGGTAGAGTTCCAACTACTGACTACCAACTCCGGTTCAGGTGCAGTCAAGCGGAATTGCCAAAGCCGTGACGGCTGGGATGAGCAGATTAACGGGAACGAAGACCTGGCTAAAACTCAGATCCGAACCATTCTGGACCAATGAAAGAAAGGACGGAAACAAACTGGGAACATTTCTACAATTGTTTTATTTACAGCAAGAAGGACACAGAGCAAGCTTATCGCAGATATACAGGAGATTTGCAATGATCAAGAACACTTATGCAGTTGTACTTAGCAGACGGTGCCACACACAGAGACGAAAATAAAACCCAGGTGAATTCCAAGGAACCTCACAGCCAGGGAGAGAGATGAGCTGGGGTCACGGCTCGGCTGTGTACCTGCATGTTGGAGGGAGGGGGTGCTCCATGGTGCGGCACCAGCCAATGATCGTGCAGCTTGGCCCACAGTCACATGCATGAGGCTCGTGTCCATGGAAGAACCCGAGCGGAACAGAGCGGAGTCCCAGGGCAGGGAACAGGGTCACGGACAGGACCCAGTAAGAGACCTGGTCGAAGTCGGATGTTCTCGGTCGTTATCGGAATCGACCAGATGGATCGCTCCACCAATGAAGAACGGCCAGGCACCACCATCCACAGACTCGTGAAAAAGCTCTCAGTCTGTCAATCCTCCTCGTACACCAAACTCAAGACTCCAGCAAAACTCCAATGAATGCCCCAGCGAATGCAGAACTGAACTGAGCCTTTTTACTGAACTCAAACGAGCAGGTGTCTCAGAGGGTCTCTTCGTAGTTCATCGACTTCCCTCAGTGGGGCGGGGCCTTGGTCAACACTGACGTCACTGTCCACCCTGATTGGACAGGGCCTCCATGGGTCCGTCCCTTCTGGGCGGGGTTTCGGCCATGCAGGGAGCCCGCCCCCTCCACACGTGACTGCACTCGCCAAAAAGGTACCTCACAAAGATTTTGCCTCGGAAAGTGAGAAAAAGGTACTGGGGTTCAAATAAGAGGGGAAATAAATATTTATTACCCTAACTAAGAAAACCGCAATGCACCCCTTCAATTCCCACGACACACAAGGAGGGATTATGTCGACACATATACTTAACGGCATAACTAACTTTGGGGCACCTGTTTATTTGAATGCATATGCTTCCTTAAACCATAGTGTATATGTGTATATATATATATATATATATATATATATATATATATATATATATATATATATATATATATATATACAGTATATATATATATATATATATACAGTATATATACATATATATATATACAGTATATATATATATATATATATATATATATATATATATATATATATATATATATATATATATATATATATATATATATATATATATATATATATATATATATATATATATATATATATATATATATATATATATATATATATATATATATATACAGTATATATATATATATATATATATATATATATATATATATATATATATATATACAGTATATATATATATATATACAGTATATATATATATATATATATATATATATATATATATATATATATATATATATATATATACATATACACACATAAATATTATATACATGTATGTTACAGTAAAGTAATACAGTTTATTGACAGCCAATATTTGCAAAAAAAAAAAATTCCAGAAATATTTTGTTTGCCGTAAACAACCCAGCATTCATTTTAGCAATATGCACACATATTCACCAATGAAGCAACATTATTATTTGATTTATGTTACCAGGGATCAGATGCCATTTGTTTGTTTTTTTCCCCCAGTTGCAAAATGAAATTCCCATTGATTCATGAATAATACACCGCCATAAAGGCCACTCCTAGCACTGGACGTAATGCTGCAATGATGTCCCAGACTAAACACCATTTTACTACTTGGCCAACTTACTAAATCTATCATCCCAATAAATCTAAATCTTGCAGACGATGCTTGATGTCTGGAATTCAGCCCATCGCCTATGGACATCAGAGAGAGTCAGATATATGGGTTATGTTGTTCAACTGCCTTGAGCAAAGCGATGGGACTGGTTGAGTATTGGACGCCAGTATGACATGCAAGTCAACAGAGGCCTAGCCGAGCACAAGACGTAACGCTGTAATGACATCATTGACATACACCATAAAGATGTCACAGCTAAAAGAAAGGGAATAATATCAGGCTGGATGGATGGAGAAATCTGGCTACTGTATTATATAGATAAAGTCCTGTTTCCTTCAGCCACTCCTCATACCTTAGTCGAGCCAGCCCCATAATCATTATAGTAACACAACGCTGTACCTTCTTCATGGCAGGATGATAAACAAGAGCCTGAGGAGAGGAAACAAAGGAGAGAACGTACGTGGCTTAAGATTAATGTTCATGCAACCTCGCCGAGGCCGAGGCATGCACACACTCAAAATCTATACAGCAGGACCAAGTATGAGCAGACAAGAATGTACATTGAAAGAGATTCAGAATACGATTAACAGTGCAGGGTAAAAAAAAACAAAAAACACAACAATTAGACAAGACAGATTTGGGGGGGCATACTTGGATTTTGGAGAGGTTCTCAAGAAGTTGAGAGAATCAAATGAAGTCATGAATAAACTGAAACCAGGAGAATATTTCAAAAGAAAAAAAATTTTTTTTGAGTCATTGGGAAGTTTTCAATAAAAAAAGTTTTGTTTGATTGAAAATACCCAGTATTACATTCCTGAACTAATGTATCCACTGCTGGAGAATATGACGAGGTACAAGGTTTTAAAGATGCTGATGATAAATTCCTATGAGCCATGTGATCCCTTACAGTGACAACCAATATTTTTGCAAGCATCCACGTCATTGTTTACCTGTCATTCAATTTGTGACTCAAATGAACAAGCAACGCATTCTTGTATTGTTGACATGAACCAATGCTCACAATGTCACACCGAAAACAAATCACAGTTCTTCATTACTGTCACTGACTGTTTATTTGGGCATTCCAAGTCCATGTCCATCTGGTCCTTCCTGTGCCAAAGTATATGAGGCCACCACGTTCAGTCATATATTTCCTCCACAAATCTTAATGTCTGTATCGAAGCAAAAGACTATAAGCATGAGAAATGCTCCCGAAGATTATTTCCAAAATCCAACAATCAAACGCACTGTCAAAATATAAAAGGATTGCTGGTATAATAGCCGCTAATACAAGAAGCTTTCAAACTAATGGGGAATTATTTTACCCTGTGTGCTAAGTATGGTTGACCAGTTTTCCTGTACTTTTATTAGCCGAGTGCACCCATCCACATCAAGATTAACGCATTGCAGCTCCGCTGCTGCCGCAGCAATGCATTTGCTTTGAGGACAGCATTCAAGCAAAATCGTTAACATTATGTGTGCATTTGCTTGTGGCAAAAGCAAAATTAGAATTAAATTTATCTTAAGTGTGAAACAACTCAGTTTTTCCTTGTTTTTGATTAGTTTGAAAAATCCTTACAATTGTTCATGTTGCAATTCACGAACCAGGCCTCTTTGCCTCATTTCATAATGCTAACAAGTGTTTTAGCATGCGAAAGGTCACTGCTGAGTTAAGGCAGTGGAGACAGTTTCAAAATCATGGCAGTCTATATGTATTAGCCTTGATCAAAGGTTAGTGGCTTTTGTTCTTCCCACTAAAATTATATCGACATTTCATGGTCTTGACTCTTCCAGGGTCACATTTTGAAGTGTTACTATGGCACAGTTTGGTAATTGTTTGGCAAGGCCACACAACTCTCTTGTCCACCCTATGGACCTCAAGATTCGTCACACAAATGTGCAAGTCCGCAGAAAGGAAACGTATTTTATGGGCATAGTCAATTAAACAGGTCGCTGCGCTAAGGTTTTGCAAGAATTATGTTGACAAGGATCTTAGGTAGCTCTATGCCTATGGGACAATCACTTGAAATTGATTTGATCATTTTCTGGAGTCTCATGCTTTCATGAAATATCTACGATGACTAAAGATCAGGAAGGGTCTTACCAATCAGGAAATCTGGTCAATCACACTGTCGAACCACAAATGGAGTTACACATCCAACTGCAAAATATTCCATTGAATATTGTACAACCAGATTGAGAGGTTTCTGAATCACATGGCTTCGTTGCAATTTCTGAAAGACAAAAAAATAAATAAATAAAATAATAATTGCCCACTGCTAAAACTCCAGTGATAACTGTATTATCAGTCATCCTCCAGGCTTCAAAACCCAGATTTCTGCCAATGGCAAATCAAACCCAGAAGGCATTGTGGCAATGCCAACCCAACCTTAAAAAGGGAACCAATCCATGCACGTGTCCCGAGCTCACTTGCAATCATCGATGTGGAAGTGGATTCCCTCCCCACCCCAAAGATTGTCTTTTTAATGAATAGTCAAGAAGTATACTTTAACAATTATGTACTCCTCAGCCCTATTACATCCTACTTCAGCCCCATCTCCCATTAAGCATACAGGTACATTTGCGAAACAGAATAAATCCTTAATGTGCCAAAAATAGTGAAAACGTGGTTCTAGAAGTGTCGCTTAAAGATAGGTTCTCTTGAATCCCCACCCTTTCCCCCTCCTCCCCCCAATTTTGCTTCTGTATCCATATTATCCACCCCCTGAATTCTTCCCAACCCCATAACCTTACTCGCGCATCCCTTGTTTGTCAGTCTCCATCGATTTTCTCCCTCAGCCCTGCTGCTGGCATTTCCCCATTCTCTTTCTGCTGTTCCTTGTGTTATGTGGCATCTTCATGCATACTGTGTTCTCGCTCTTCCACGAACCTTGACTCTATACAAAAGAAAAATTCACCCAGATATTTAAAAACATGGAAACTGGACTCATAGTTTGAGCACCAATTATATATATATATATATATATATATATATATATATATATATATATATATATATATATATATATATATGTACATATACACATCTTCCCTCTTAATGCTCTTTCTTTTGTTTGCAGTGTTGAGAGTCTGAGCCTGTTTGCCTGTTTCGAAGCCCTGTAGGGAAAAGTTTGATTGAAAAGATTGAGAAGTTGGTTCCATGGGTAGGAAAAAAAAAAAAGAGGAACAAATGAGTGGAGGTGAGAAGTGAATCTGGATTTTGAGAGTCTTACCAGAAGGGGGTTCCTGGCAGACCATGTGTGCCCTGCAGAAATCTGGGAAGGGGGGGTGGTGGGGGCAGATCAGGATAATGGTGGAGCATGCAAGATCAAAAAGAAGGTGGTAAAAGATATATGGACCATTGACTCTCTCTGGAATGTGAAGGTAAAGGGCCAAGAGACTCAGCTTTATCTTTTCAAAGGCCTTGATTTCTATAATGTGGAGCTGAGCAAATTATTACTAAATCAGGGGAAAGCTTTACTAAATCAAGCTATGAATTAAGGCCTTATAGGTAGATAAAAGGTCAGGTGTGCCAATAAAATACTTTGAACGATGGAGTATGCCCATTTGGTGAATGGCTTTGGACACCAGCATAAATATGTGATTTGACCGAGAATGATCATTGCTGAATGGGATGTCCAAATGATTGAGTGACTGAACTTCTTCAAGAAGATTGTTAATAAAGTCGATGGAAGGGTTTGCTCGATGGTCCTTTCGAAGAGACGGAGTGAAAGTGTGAGACATGTCAGGATTACAATACATATTCCAAGTGTTTGACCAGCTCATGGTTGTATCAAGGTCTGCAGAGAGGGAAGTGCATGCTGCCTGCCTATCAGAAGGATAAGGGATGTTACAGCAGATGTTGGACTCATCAGCAAAGAGATAGTGTTTTCCAAAGAGTTGGAGAGATTACTGATGAAGATGAAGAACAAGATCGGACCCATGACACTGCCTTGGGGAACTCCAGTGTTGCCAGGAAGAGGAGATGACAGGATCCTATTGAGAGCTATGTGTTGGTTACTCGAGTAAAGGAAGTCAGTAAGCCATGTGAGGAGGTAGTCTTGGATGCCATTGGCAGAGAGTGAGAGCAAGGCAGGGTGCCAGACTGTACTGAATGCAAGAGAAATGTCTATGGAGATGGCCCTGATCCCATGTTTGTCATTGAGGGCCTCCATGCATTGTTGGTGATGCAGAAGCAGCATACCGAGGGTAGAGTGACAGGGCTTGAATGAGGCCATTGGAGAAAAGGAAGGATTTAATCTCGACTGTGTTGATGTATTCCCCAAGCTTTCTGATGAAGGGAAATTAACTGATAGGTCTGTAGCTAAGGAGATCAGCGTTTGCACCATATTCATATCATGCAGTGATGTTTGCTGACTTACAATCAGATGGAAGATGACCTTGGGAAAATGATATGATGAAAAGAGCAGAAAGAAGATGTTCAAAAGAGGCAGCTTTTTGGGAAACATGCAAAAATTCCATCCAGGCCAGTAGCAGAATCAGAGTCGAGGGTTGCCAGAAACTTATCCACTTGCTTTGATGGAAAAGATAGAGTCCAGGAGCAATTGGGTGTGACTGAGGAAGATGGATAAAGAGAGTGAGGGTTTGGGGACACAAGGTTTGGAAACAAACACAGAACTGAGGCATTCAGGCTTCTCGTGAGTAGTCAGCTGTGGTGCCATTTGAAGAGAGGGAAGAGATGGAGGGATAGCATACTCCTGAGACAGACCTAACAAGACTGCACCAGGTTTTAGAGGAGTTAGAAAAGTTTTAAAATTAAATCTTGAGGTTTGCCAGATGTTGTTTTCTGGCTCTCCTGAAAGTGGACACGTACTTCTTGCGGGCTTTGTGGAATGATCTGATGTTTCCTTCAATGGGATTTACCTTCCCAGAAGAGAAGGCAAGTTGTTTCAAAGAAGCTGCATCACTGCGGGATTCCGTGTACCATTGGCAGGAGGAAGGGTATGATGACTCAAGATGAGATGAAATGAATATGTGCATAAGAGAGAGAACAGGCTAAGTTAGCATCAGGAGCGGCAAATATTGGAGACAATACTGAAGTGAAAAGACGACTTGCAGTTCCTTTCAGTCAGCATGAGTGAACTGCCAGACTTGGTGGCGCTGAAGCAGCTTTCTGAGAATATCGAGAGATGTCGACTCTCACAAGCACATCATCAAATGAATCTATTGGAGAAGAAGGAAGAATAGGAGACATTATAGTGAGGACGTTGGTCATTACCATGTTAGAAATAGTAGGCAATAATTAAGGTTTTGTGGCAAATGTTAGTGGAACTAAGTTTCAAAGTGTTTTTGATATCACTGAGACCTATGATCCAAAATGAGCTGGGGTGACCCTCTCAAAGGATTGGGGAAAATATACTCGAGGGCCAAATCCAAGATGGCCACCATGGAATTTGGTTAAATATGAGGAATGCTGTAACTTTTGAACCAGTGGAGATAGAAAATAAATATTGGGGTCGATTTTCACTAATTTACACCAGATAGGTTAAATGAGTATGGAATGTCATAATCGTGCTCGCTCTCGCTGTCCGAGTCATCACTTCCAGATTCGTCACTTTCATCGCTTGTCTCAGAGTCTTCAGGGTTTCCTGAAAGTACCGATTGGTCCTTTGTATGTATAATGTTGAGCTCTTGAGGAAGTGCAGCAGATCTATACCATATTGGCACACATTTTCCCTCAACCATTTGCCAACCGTATTGTGGTGGGGATGGTGGAGCCTCAGGCATCTCAAAGTGGAACTAAAGGGATGCTTCATATGCAATGCGTAGAGCTGGGACATAATGTGACTCTCCATCAGGTGAATGTCTCAATGTGTATTTTCACTTCATGGTAGACCATTTCTTTGCACATGCTTCACCCAAGCTTTTACTTATCTTGTCATTGTACACACATTGTATCGTGAACATTCTTAGATCATCGACTCCACTATCAGAAACTCGGGGAGCATCTTCCAAGCAGATGAAATTAGAGATCTATACTGATTCGATTTTGCTACTCCATCAAATATGGCCTTCTTTCCTTGACCAAAACGACTTTAAACAACATCTGCCCCACTGCTGGCATGTCGAGGAATGATAACATCAGCCACTTCTTCTGTTTATGGCCTCTTACAATCGTAGATTGACCCTTCTCTTAAATCCCAGTGAACCATTCATCTTGTGAGCAGCATATGCAAACAGCACAGCAACATCTGTACTCTCTGCGTCTATTCCAATATCTTCAGTGATCCCTGATTCTCTCATTCTTGCATATATGTACAATAATATTGTATCGGCTTCAGAATGATAACATTCATACTCCTTAATGTGACAATGGGGCGTGACTGATATATCATTGCATTTATCACGGACCGAGTAGATCACATACACGTTTTCCTCTTTGGACAAGGATGAAAACTCTTCTTTTCAAAAGAATTGCGTTATCCGTGTGTTCCCTTTATTTGCAAACATTTGGTTGAATTGCCTTGCTGCAGGAAATTTCTTATTCCTGCATGGATAGATATTCCTTGAATCTCCAACGAATGTCGCATCACTACTTCCTCATCTCTTTGTGTGCTCACTATCTTTGATGTTAACAATGTCATCATCATAGCAATCATTGACACAGACGATTGTTGTTGCATTCTTGAGTCTCTGACATGTAGATGTGAATATTCTACGAGACCAATCCAACCATGTGTATTCAGTCTCATCATTCCTTTCTCTGTCTTCAGCAAAGGGGGAAAACTTTCTCCAAAGGAACCCCATATCTATCATTGCAATGTAGTTTCCTTCAACTTGCAGTTCAGTAAAATTCATCTGATGCACTAACTTTCACTTTTGGCATTTTCGGAGTGTACCATTTATATTGAATATTGCAAGGCATTCCCCAGTAACACGGTACTCAAACAGAATCGACAAACTGAAATTGTGTTGCTTCTTTGTTAAGCTAACTGTCTCACTCATAGCTCTATTACCATGGTATCACTCTTCATCACTCAACATTGAGAAACTGTAGACTTTGGAGGTTTTCCAAAGTATCACCTTCATTTATTGTGTACTTGTAAAGACAACCTGTCACTTCGCTGATGGTGATATTAAGGGGTGGGGGTGGAGAGCGAGAGGAGAGAGAGAAGAGGGAGGAAGGGAAGAGAGGGGAAGGGAGAGAGAGGAAGAGAAACAGGGGAAGGATGGGAAAGAGGGGAGGGAGGGGAAAAAGATAATGGAGAGGTAGCTAGGAATGGGAAAAGAGTGAGGAAAGGGGGGGGGCAGAGTAGTGGGTGGGAGAGAGAGTAGTGGGTGGGATAGGGGTGACAGAAGGGATGGGGGAAAGAGGGGGAGAGATGAGGGATTCTGGCAGATGTGATGCCCCATTCATCATCTATCTGAGAGACAGCACACACATTGATGAATCAGCCTGCCCGTGAAACACCGAGATGAGTTTATCGTTAGGTCGGGATTTAAATCCAGGCTACACAGAATGAGCATGCATACCTCTCAGCTTTCCTTCCATCCCAGGTCAAAAAACCAGTAAAGACCAGTAGCTTACTGGTCAACTGGTACCAGTTGAAAACCAGTAGCCAACTGGTACCAGTAAAGCCAGTTGGTTTCTTACTGGTTTTAATATGGAAATTGGAATAGAGTGATATATTACCAGTTGAAATACAATTGTATTTAACTAACTGGTATCAACTGGGACCAGTACATTGTAACTGGTATCAACTGGGAGACCAGTACATTGCAACTGGTATCAACTGGGACCAGTACATTGCAACTGGTATCAACTGGAACCAGTAAGACTTTAACTGGTACAAATATGAGCTACTGGTTTTTTCAACTGGGAAATTGGAATTCTGACTGAATTTAACTGGTACCAGTTGAAACCAATAGAGACCAGTTAAAGACCAATTAGAACCAATAGAGACCAGTTGAAAATGTGTACTGGTTTTAACTGGTTTTTCGACCTGGGATGACATGGCGATGCACTATTTCATCACTGAAAATATTTTTTACTCATTGTGATCAAATGATTTATTTTCCCTTCCTACCTCCGGTATAGAACCATTCCAGTCTGACCATGGCAGCAGCTGAAGAGACAGGATTATTTTGGAAGAGGATGCCATCTGATACCTTCCTTCCTGAGCAGGAAAGATCTGCCCTGGGTCAAGATGGGGAAGGATTGCTTAACCCTTCTTCAATGTGGCAATGCAGCAGGTGACTTTGTCATGCTCGTGATGACTGAACAGCCATCGCAAGTTCTATATCCATATCTTTCTCACCTCAAACCCTTCCTCCGCAACCCCCAACAGCATCATCATATGGAGCCAAGTATTTTTCCATTTACGGCAGAGGATAGTATGAACAAGTGGGTAATATTGTTACGAATTCCGCCGATTCGACACCCACGCACGACAGCTTACAGCCCAACCACAGTAGCGCGTCCACCGAAAACCGGAATTCAGTCGTACCTTCCGGACAACTCCGGAAACCTGCTATGGGTGCCTTAACGCACCATAAATTACCAATATTCTGTCCACGCGGTTGAGGGTTAATCGCCGAATCTCGATATACCTAATTATCCACGCAGACAGAAGTACCGATAATTTATACCTCAACAGACCTAGAGTGGGACGAGCATTTACCGTGCCCGCACCGTGCGTGATCCGAGCGGAGATCACCAAGGTCCGTCGGACCAAATGACCACTTTTATCGGCTTTAAAAGCCTGCTAATTTCCCAAGCACGCCGTGGAAGTCAATGGGAGGAATGGACGCAACGAGCAGGTTTACATTCAAACAATGGGGCATTTATTTTTAGACAAGTAATTAATGCGGGAAGGGGACATGACACGAGAAAAAGCCTACAGCCGATGTATATTCATTTATGTGCAGGCATGCACTTAACCATCATTTCTACTTACAAAGACAAGGCGCCACAGAAGAGACTTTCATACAAAAACCCAGAAAAGAAACGGGCCCGTGAGCCTTTATTCGAACCCGGAGCTGGATGAACGAAGGCTCGCGAGAGACCAGGCAGGTTACCTGGCCGCCCCTGGTGATGGCTCGAAGGCCTTCGGGTCTGCGACCCATGGTGTTTCTGCCAGGCCCTCGTGTCGCAATGCACCAGTTGCTTGAGCGGCCGGATGGCTTAGGCAGCTGTGCAAGCAGCTTGAGCGGCTGCTTGGTTCTCATCGGTGGTCCAGGCTCATTGCGGCCTTTGGTCGGGCCTGGCCGGTGATGCTTCCGGAGGAGTGAACGGGTCCTTGCTCTTTGAGTTGTTGCTCTTTGTAACCCGTCCACCACCTCTGCGACGTCGCTCGACCGCCCTTCAGGGCCGTTCGGCTGGACAACCAAACTCCACCGCTGTGCCGTTGACCGTTGTCCCAAGCGCCTCCAACTGGCTCTCCTCCGTGCGATGATGACTCTCACCACGACTGGCTGCTTCTCCGCGATGACCACTCCTTCTCTCGCTTCTCCAGCTTCGACACACACACACTGTGACTCAACTTCTCCGACACTCTCCTGCTCGACTGGCTCTCCTCGCCCGGCGACTGCTTCTCCACAAACTCGCTCAAGCTCCACCCTTTTAGCGGCCTGGGCGAGCCGCCCCTTGAATTCTCACCCGAGGCCGGGGCTCCGCCCATTCTTCACCTCCGACCTCTCACCCCTCGAAAGCCTCACTGGAAACCCCATGTTTGACATCACTGGTTTGTTTTGGGAAAGCCATCCTGTGATCCGAATATGGTAATCGGCGCATAATGACGGTTGGTGCGGAGGTGGCGTTGTTTGCGTAGGAAGAGGAGATGATGGTTGTTGTCTGTTCGTGTTGTAGGCAATGATGGTGTTGCGATGTTTTGAAATAAAAGATAGAAAAAGAATAATGGCTACCTCAAAGATTCACAGCCCGGCACACAAACAAAATCCCTTTACACATCGGTGGGGATTCTAACCTGAAACACATACTTATCGAAATAACTGATCTCCGGGGAACCTGTATGATGTTTTGTGAATTTCCACAACCGCAACAATATGTTTACCCTCACCCACCTTGCTGTTTTTAAATAAATTAAAAAGGTAAAAGTCTTGTGTTTTTGCTTATTTTTTTTACAGTACACTGTATTTATTTTATTTTCATGTTTATCTCAATGTGAACCTGCTTTATATAAGTACAGTATATAAGGTCTGTCCAAAAAGTAACAGGACTGACCACAGAAATTTTATTCCAAAAAATATACTGACATCACAGCTTGTCCCCTTCAAAATAGTTTCCCTCCAGTCTCACACACTTATCCATCCTCTTCTTCCATGCTTCGACGCACCCACCGAAGGCTTTTTCTGGAATCCACCGGAGCTCCGTCATCCCGGCCCTTTTCATGGCCTCCACATCAGAAAATCGGGTCCCCTTGATCATCCCCTTGAGCTTGGGGAATAGAAAAAAAAATCACAAGCGGCCAAGTCTGGCGAATACGTGGGTTGTTCCAGAGTTGGCACGTTCCTCTCTGCCAGAAACTGTCGGATGCTCGGGGCACTGTGAGCAGGGGCATTGTCATAGTGGAGCACGCAGTCATTGTTCTCCAACAGATCCCTCCTCTTGTCCTGGACTGATCTCATGAGGCGCCGGAGGATCTCCTTGGACACGTATTGATTCACTGTTTGACCCTGTGGTAGAAACTCGAAGTGGACGATGCCCTTTATGTCAAAAAATGCGATGAGCATCACCTTGACCTTCGACTTCGACATCCTTGCTTTCTTTGGTCTTGGTGATGCCGGACCTTTCCACTGACGACTCTGCCATTTGCTCTCGGGATCGTATTCCAATATCTACGATTCATCACCAGTAATGACTCTCCCGAGCAGGTCTGGATCGTCCTCGAGGCGCTTGATAATGTCTTGACAGACAGTGACTCTTTGGTCCTCGGACAACAGCTTGGGGACCATCTTTGTGTACACCTTGCGCATTTTGAGATTTTCAGTAATGATGCTCCAGAGTGTCCTTGTTGATCCGCCCCATGAGTCGACGATCTGTGTGCACCATCTGCTTCACACGCTCGATGTTGTCTACTGTTCTGCTCGTTGAAGGTATTCCAGACCGTGGATCATCGTCAACCTCCTCCCGTCCCTCTTTGAACCTTTTGTGCCATTCTAACGCACGTGTATGTGACAACGTTTTTCCCTGTAGACTTGCTGCAGCATTGCGAAGGATTTGGAAGGTGTTTTGCCAAGTTTGGCAAGAAACTTCAAATTGGCTCTCTGCTCACGACCCATAGCGCGACTACTCAGATTAGACAACGTGGAAAGCACGACCTGTAAAAAATCACATGATGCGCAAAGTCAACGATCACCAATCATATATATTGCTGGAATGTTGTGAAAGACTGTGACGCAACCCGTTCACTCAAGTTGTGTAAGTGGAGCACACAGCAGGCTCAGTCCCGTTACTTTTGAGACAGACCTCGTATATATTTTGCAAGTTTATTTTAATTGTGATATTTATTTTTTCGCTTCCGCCGACCTTCCTCTATATTTCCTCAATCTCAGGAACCAAAAGCCCCCTTTTCCCATTGGCCCCTGGTTTCCACTATTGCATTTTTAACTATTACAGCATTTTCCAGGAAAGTAACCCCCACGATATTTGAGAGTTTACTGTAGTTGTGGTGGTAGAGTGGGTGTGGGGGGAAGGGTTGAGGAATGTGGTGGTGGGGGCTGGGGGGGTTATCAGTTGTGATGTGTGGTTGAGGAGTTGTGGTGATGTTTTGGTGATGTAGTGGGTTGAGTTGTGTTGGGTGGGGGAGGTTGAGTACTTGGGGTTTGGGAGGGAGAGTTGATAACTTGTGGTTTGTAAAGGGGGGGGGGGAGTTGAGGACTGGAAGTCACATTTTATATTGTGCGGATGTTCCGTAGGTGCCTGCTCGGTATATGTAATACGCTAATGATGTCTGTCTGTCTGTCTGTCTCCCCCCCCCCCCAAAACATGGAAATGCTTCTCAGAGAGAAACAATTATTAAGTAAAAGTTTCTTCAAATTAATCCAAACCTATAGGAAAATAATGTTCAAAACAAAGTTGTTCACAAGAGATTGCATCTTTACGCATATAAAGTGCAGATAGTGCAACATTTGGAACCGAGATTTACCAAATTGAATGTTTTGAAAACTCCAGATTTTGGGCTCTTTCAAACCAGTGCAAGAATAAAAGGCTTCCTTATTTTTCTTTTTCTGTCATGGAATTTTTACCACTGGCTTCCACTAGTTTACAATAAAAACCATATGGGGCCGGACTTTTGTTATACCCTGCATATGCATTGTATTGCAAAGTATATTGTAGTAATTATATTGTGATATATTATTATAAAAAGTTAAAATGTTTTTTGCTCTGGGTTTGTGTTTTAGAAGGCAGATTATCATCATATGGCCAGACAGGAAACATTCACAGAAATTAAAGAAATATTTCATGGTGGATAACAATGTAAAAAAACGAGAGAGTTCATTGAACACCTTACCCTGTGCAGTCTTGAGAAAAAGGACATGGGAAGGGTCTTTTCAACTCTTGCTTTACATTTCCAAGCACAATCCATATTCACTATGAGCCACATTTTATACTGAATCTTGATAATTCCCCAATGTTGAGAGTGCAAGCAGCAAATTTAATTGGTCGAGATGGTATAATATGTGCAAAATGGAGTAATATTTTGTAAAAGTGCTGCTAAACTGGAGGTTTTTGGAAGTGCCAACCAGGCAATTTGTGGTCGACAGTGTTCAAGCACGTATATAATTCAATTGAAATAAAACAAAGTGTTAAAGCCTGTAGGAAAAAAAAAAAAAACTTTTCTCAGAAATTTACTACCGTTGATGCAAAGGCTTGTACAACACCTTATTAACATGTTCAATCAACTATTCGTGCCTGTTGTTTGTATCGTTTGTGAGGGCCTTAACAACAGTAAGTTTCCTGTTTGGAATGATGTTCAATTTTGTTTGACTGCCAGACAGGCAGACAGACACACGATTACCTTACTCCTCCGTGCTCATGCACGTTCAGGATGAGATTCTGTACAATTTGCCAAATCCAAAGCCAAAGTACTGCTAAACTGCAGGTTCGTGCTCCGATTAATTTTCCAATTCGTGTTCTGGTATTCATAATATAAAATTAAATTGAAAATAAGTCGTTCCTCAATCAAAGAATGATGTGTGTAGACAGACAGATAGAGTGAACAAATTTCTAAACCCCACTTTGTGCTTCACTTGTGGGGTAATAAGCATGATCAGTTCTATGAGAATTTAGTACCATACATGCAAATTCAGATGCAGGAAAAGGACAGCTCTGCACAGTTAGCCTGCATTGTATGACTCATCGACCACCCAGCATTCGAGAACTCCCCAAGTCACATGACAGCTCAAACAAATTACCACATGCAAGGGAGGGGACATTAGCCCTTAATGGCATGGGTCAGTTGGCAGGGCTCAGCACTTGCTATCATATTAAAAGCATCCAATGAGTATCTGGTGGGTTTCAGGATGAACTTCCACCATTCACTGGGCACCGGTGGTGGAGGAATATGTGATGGACGTCGCACAACTCCCTTGTGCGTTCAGGAACAAACCATAGCTATATAGTCACATATTTAACTTAAATATACTCTCCAGGAACAGCATAAAATATAAATTAGTTTAACATTTTATATCAATACCATCTGTTTCTGTCATTGAAGCCAAAGGTGGTCCAACATGCTAAGTGAGCACAGCCTGTAAACTTTTTGACTATAAACAGTCGACTGTCATCATCAACAATTCAAATACCTCATACAATCTTTTGTGGACCATTTATGTAATTTCAAAAATATTGTTTTAAAGTTAGGGCTGTCACTGATATATGGCATTCCATTGTACATTCGCATTTAGCATTAGCATTGCACCTACATATACATAGCATTCCATTGTCACAACCACAGTGTATATCTACTTGTGATACTTCACTGTATATTAGTTTGTCATAACCTTCTGCTGCATTTGAAAACCGATGGTATTTTATTACACCATTACTCCACAATTCACCTGCCAAAAGTGCCAAATAAACAAATACCACATTTAATAAAGTGCTGCATGAGTTAGAGCAGCTCACTGTTCAATTTGCGTTTGCAGCACCCAACAAATTATGTATGGTGCTGACTTGTCAAATTAGTGGCGGTACATCCACAAGGTCCTTTAGTGATCAGCCATGTGGATGCTTTCCCTGGCATAGGTAAGTGGGCATCCTGTCAGCAGCTCACCATTTTAAAGCTGCAAAATAGCACAGGTGATCGTTACAGTGCATTTAGTACTGATTCCATTGTTTCAATGATGGCAGTTGGCAAGCACTTTATATACATTTTAGCCTGCATCACTTAAACACCTTCCTAGAAACAAACAAAACAAAAAGTATTGCATTTGATTTTAGGAATACTAAGAAGAGCCCATCCTTTCAGGTAGAAGGAAGAGGAAGTAGGAGTTGAAGTATGTTTTTACTATAGTGCCAATGTAAAACACACAAACAAAGAGCAAGACCGCAATCTCTTTGCTTGTCGGCAGGTTGAAACATCAATCATGCTCTCCTCCAGGTCTTTTATCATCATGAAGTCCAATTTCAACATCAGAAAGGACAGTTCCAGCTTCAATCTATTCTTGAATGCGAAGAAAAGGCAGGAGGTAGTTGTTTGGAGCATCAAGAAGCAATGTAGAAAGAGTTCTGCAAAGATGATGTTCAACCTCAAGTCTACTTTCAGCAGGTATATATGGCACTGCACATGTAATCTTATCTGGTCCTCAGCATCAAATAAATATGTCTGGAGACATGCTGGCTGTTGACCATTGGCATTTCTTGGAGGGCCGATTAAACAGTAAATTATACCACAAATGCAATAGTTGGCACATCCTCCAGCGATCATTGCATGTTGTCTTCCTGATGTTAGAATTGCATTTCCTGAAGTTAGCTTGGGAATCCTTCCTTGCTTGGAAATCCTTCCTTACTATAATTCTTGGTTTGTGTGTTGTTTTGTTTGTCGCACAACTCCTCCAATAGTTCTGGGCTGATTACATGCAGACTTGCTACATAGGATCAGCATGACCCCAATTAATGTATTGGGGTGTTTTTATCTCTGCCGTGGTTTTGGGTGGAGGAGGCACAAATTCTCTATGTACTGTAAATGTGCATCATGTAGCACCACCTCCAGGTGTTGGGTGGAGGGGGGGGGGTATTACAAGTCCTCATCCTTTTATGCCTATACAGAGCTGTCAGTTACCTGTACACCACCAAAATAAAGGTATGCACCAGAAGAACATGTTGCCTCCTTGGAACAAGATCACCCGTAGGGCGGGTCCTCTCCGAGTATGGTATTTAGAAATCACGTCATTATCAGAAAGAAGATGACAGAGTTTAATTTGTGGATTGGGTACTTTTGAAATGCAATTTTTTTCCAGAAAGAAAGAGAATGACAAACATTGGTTGGCTGATGGTACCTCTGACATGCTCATCCTTCCACATCAGATAGTTGAATTTACTATATACCTCAATCATCAAATGGCAGGTCTGTTCATCCACAGCAAGATCAACATGATTAAGTTCGTCAAGACTGTATTGGCATACCAAGTGATAATAAAGGGTTTGACAACGTCGTCACTGAACATGTCTTGTTACGGCATTGTAAGCCTGTTGTTGGCTTAGTGGTTAGGGTGGTGGCTTGGGATCCTAGGGTCCTGAGTTCATTTTCTGTTGGCCACTGAATTAATATACACCAGGAGGTTGACTCAGCCTGTCATCCTTCTGAAGTCGGCAAAATGAGTACCAGTGTACTGGTAAGGGGGACACTGCATCGGCGGCATAACTGCATCCCAACGAATGATGCAACCAGAAGCCACAGGCTGCACTCAATAGAGAGAGAGAGAGAGACGGCATCGTGTGCTGCTAGGCAATGGTGGTTTTCAGGATCAGTATTAGCATGGGCTTCTTGTTGTTGAATCACAAGTACATCTAAGAAAGATTGTAAGTTTCATGTGAGATAGCAGTATGGGCCTCTCTTTGTCGGGTCTCAGTCATGTTCATGTCACACTCTCTTTGCTGACACGATTGACTTAAATTAGAAGGCTGTCGTTGCTGACATTGTCATGCTAATTCATGATGGCGCTGTTCTGCCTCTGACAAACTCTTGTGGTTTTGGTGTATGTGGGAACAATGCTTAGTCTGAGTGCATGAGTCCTGAGCTACCTCGGTAATAAAGCAGCGTTTCCAACCAACTATTGTCTTTATATCATTACATGAGGGCAGCGGTGGTAATTCCTTTGAGGAATTTGTGATTTGTTAGGCACGAGGAGGTGGCATCATTGAGTTTGAGTGGACTGAACGATAATGAGGCTGTGAGTCTCGCAAACGGGCCTCTACTACTCCAGTCAAAATAGCATTCCTTTCCTGTAGTAATTCTGTGTAGACTACTGTAGTAGGACATGTTACCAACCATACTCTACTGGTCAAAAGTTTTTGAAAACCCACATTTTTAGTTTTTACTGGAATTTAAGCAGTTCAAGTCCAGTGAATAACCTGAAATGGTACAAAGCTAAGCAGTAAACTGCCAGAGATTAAAAAAAAGTTGAGGTCACCAAAAATTGAAAAATAATGTAAATTTCAGAGTTGTTAAAAAGGCCCTTTTCAGGGAACAAGTAATGGGTTCGCAACTGCAACTGTTCTGCAGCAATGGAAGTAAATTAAGCCTTGAAAGTTGATGTAAACAATTCCTACAGGTGTCCCAACTGTTGTTGATGAGTTACAACCCCTCTGTTTGTATAAAAGCAGTGTTGGAACAGACTGTGTTGCTATACCCTATGAATCATTTTTGGATAATATTGCACTGTAGGAAGTAGTATGTTGCAATCATAATGGCAAGAAAAAGACAATTAACAAAGGAAGACAGACAGACCATTATAACCCTTAAAAGTGGAGGTCTTTTCTTTAGAGAAATTGCAAAGCAAGCCAAGGTGTCAGTGAGTACAGTTTCCTGCACCATAAAAAGGCACTTGGAAACTGAAGGAAACTCTGACAGTAAGAGGTCTGGCAGACCCAAAGCCACAACACAATCAGAAGATAAGTTTCTGAGAGTCAACAGCTTGCGTGATCGGCGGCTCACAGGACAGCAGCTTCAAGCACAGTTTAACACTGGTGGAAGTAAGGAAGTCTGAGTTTCAACTGTGAAGAGAAGACTTCGAGCTGCAGGTTTGACAGGTCGAGTGGCAGTAAGGCCTAAGTCACATTTGCTCCATTGCGAGGATAGGGCGGCCGTACGCCCTCTGAATTGACAGAAACGTGCGGCGGCCGCAGAGTTTCTGAGGTGGCCTCAGGGTGGCCCTACGCCGTATGGCTATATTTTACAGGTCGTACGGTCGCCGTGGAATTATAACGTGGAGTGATAACTTTTTTCATTTCTACGTTCGCCGTAGCAATTCGATATGCCGAAACAAAAAACTGGTAAAAAAAAAAATAATTAATTAACCCATTCGTTACCGTCCGTCTGGCCGCACGTTCGCCTTAGGGCCCCCCTGCGGTCCTCCTGCGGTCGCCTTGCGGGCACCTTGCGTCTGCTTGAAAATTCTATAGCCGCCACAGGAATGCCTTAAGGTCACCGTGTGACATCAAATCAAAGACCGTACGGCAACCCCACATTTTCGGTCTCCACGATTTATAAATACGCTGTGCAACTCCCCGAAAAATAAAAACATATGTGACTGCTACATTGTGTGACCGTGGAAATACTGCGGCCGCCGTATAATTGCTAGTGGCCGTATATTTTAGAGACCCCACGGCTGCCGTGGCAAATGTGACCTAGGCCTAAGTAACCCATTGCTAAGATGGCAAAATAAGAAAAAGATGCTTGCCTGGGGCATGAAGCACCACCACTGGATGACTGAAAACTGGAAGAAGGTCTTATGGACCGACGAATCAAAATTTGAAATCTTCGGTTCAACACACAGGGTTTTTGTATGCTGTCGAGTAGGTGAAAGGATGGTTCCTCAGTGTGGGACACCAACTGTCAAACATGGAGGAGGAAGCGTGATGATATGGGGCTCTTTTGCTGGATCTAGAGTCAGTGACTTGCACAGAGTGGCTGGCACCCTGAACCAAAAGGGCTACCACAGCATTTTTCAGCGCCATGCAATACCCTCTGGTCTATGCCTAGTTGGTCAGGGGTTCATCCTACAGCAAGATAACGACCCAAAACATACCTCCAGGCTTTGTCAGAACTACCTTAGAAGAAAAAAACAAGACAGTAGGCTTCAAATCATGGAATGGCCAGCACAGTCTCCAGAGTTAAACCCCATCGAGCTGGTTTGGGATGAACTGGACAGAAGGGTGAAAGCAAGGCAACCGACAAGTGCAACACATTTGTGGGAACTTCTGCAACAGTGTTGGGAAGAACTTTCCAAACAATATTTGATTTCCATTGTAGAAAGAATGCCACGAGTATGTTCGGCTGTTATATCTGCAAAAGGTGGCTACTTTGACGAGTCAAAAATTTACATTAAATTTTGTTCAACAAAACGATTCCATGATTTATTTTATTATCTGCAATTGTTTATTTGTTCTATGCTTTCATTTCAGAGTACATTGAAACCTTAAACTGCTTAAATTTCTATAAAAACTGTAAAATGGGAGTGTTCTAAAACTTTTGACCGGTTGAGTAGTTTGTGAGAGTACTACTCTCATGTACTGGAGTTCTGTCACATTTTTGCCTGGAACATGCTACTCAAAGACAGCCACAGTAAGACAGCAGGCCTCTAGTTTCTGAGACAGTTTTTGTCTGGGCTTGGCTTTTTCAGGAGAGGTTTTTTTGAATACCCAATGTGCTGCAGATGGAAAAAAACTCCATTAGTCTATGATGCATTTACTATCCAAGAAGAGAGGCAATGTTTTCCTTCAGGAACCATGTTTGAATTGGATCTAGGCGACTAGATTTATTTGGTGATTTGTGTATGACTTAACACCACATCTTCCATCTTCCGTCACCAATATAAAATGGGACAATCGCTCAAAAGAGATGGATATTGTCTGAACAAAACAACTATTGTGGGTTTTGTTTGAATCCAAACTTAGTCGAAGTTTCATGATTTTGTTCATAAAGTAGGAATGGAGCTGATTGCTCCATGTTTCTGCACAGTTATGAGCAGGAAGTGATGGGGTGTTTCTATGCAGCAAAGAATCCAAAGATCAATACAGCTACTTTGCACCACACAAAGAACGTTAATCTTGACAGTGAGTGATCTTTGCCCTTATAGCACTAAAATGCTGCACAACACCATGCCAAATCCTGTTGAGCTGTCTACATATTACATCTGCAGGTTTTGGGAGAGTAGTCAATGGATTTGAATAAAGAAAATTGGAAAAAGAAGAAATGTAAAGAAAAAAAGAAAGAAAGAAAGAAAGAAAGGAGAAACTTCAGGATTTAGAATGGAGAATCAAGTTGGAAATAAGGAGGGAAAAGGAACGTCAGAGGAGGAAGGAGAATGGAAGGGCGGTAGAAGGCAATGTGTATGGAGCATGCGTTGAGAGGGGATCAAAAATTGATATATTGCATGTATGTAACACAGATTGTCCCAAGCACTCTCCCCACACTGAAAATGAACTCAAGCTTCTATTATTTTCAAGATATTAATATAATTGGAATATTAAAAATAAATATAATTTTAGTGCAACAAAAGCACATTCATCGTGATAAAATTAATTATTTTCAACATTGTCAGCTTAATGTTAGGTTTAGAGTAAAAATCAGGTTACAGTTAGCCTGGTGTTGGCTTAGTGGTTAGGGTGGCTGGTTTGGGATCCTTGGGTCCTGAGTTTGAGCTCCGTTGGCTGTTGAATTAACACCAGGTGGGGTCAACTCAGCCTGTCATCCTTCTGAGGTTGGTGAAATGAGTACCAGTGTACTGGTGGAGGGCACAGCTGCACTCCAAGAAATGATAGCGACCTGGCAGCTAAGCTGCCATATGCAAGAACAAAGAGGTTATGGTTTATGGTAAATAAGATTGAATGAAGTGTCCACTTGGTTTCTAGTTCTGCATCACATGATGTGTGAGAATCAATTAATAATTTCCATCATAAGTGGAAATATCACTCTATATTTTTTCACAACAGTGGGCTTTACCAGATTACAGAAAGGTCAAAATGTCCAAGTGTGATCAAACAAAGAAAGGCATGAGTATGCGCATTTGACTATTATTTGGCATATATTCAACTTAATTCTGGATTCCTGTGATGATCCAGGCACTGGATTCTAATTGGATAAACGGTGCCATACTGAAGGGTTAGAATATGAAATAAACATCAGTTTGCCCTTTTGTGGTTCATTCGCTGGTTGGTGTGGTCTCTTATAATTCCAGGCACATTGCAGGCACCCTGAGCACCAGGTTGAATTGAAAATACACTTTTCATTCGAGAGGAAACAATCTATGTAGACATTCAGACAGATCCAGCAAGATCGGGATCTTTCCATAAGATTAGTGGATTTCCTTGCAACATGCTCCATGGAAGGACAACTCAGTTGAACTTCGACAGACAATGACTGATGCCATAGATTTAAGGTTGGAGATAGTTGCCAAAGAGCAGGCAATTACCAAGAAGAGCTATGCTTTCACTGTGGGCTACGTTTTAAGGACAATGTGGACATCTCCAATAGAGGTAAATCGATGAAAATGCGCAACTTAGCGAAAATCTAGCCAGAACTCATTGATACAGCTTGCTCAATTACATGAGAGTCTCCTGATTTGGACTCACTGAAATCGGTGTTATGTCAAAGATTAACAAACCTTAACTTTCAGTAATACTCAAATCTAATTTTATGTACCTAAATTATGCTGATAGCTCACGCAGTCCCAAGGTCAGTATTATTTCAATATGGAGCCAAAATTGTAATATCAATCTGTTTTTAAATTAAATAAAAGCAATTCTGTGCTCTACAATAATATACTCGTCTTAAAAAGCAAAATCCAAGATCATGATTTGAGTGAGTGTTCAAAAAGTCGTATGAACGAAATACTCGCAATCGTAAACAAAACACCAGTGTTTATTAAATTTTAAAATTATCATTATTGTTATTCGTAATAAAATATACTGGAGAGTTCAGAGAATACCTTTACCCCATGCAGTGTTCAACTTTAATTAAATTTAAATAAAATAATGATTTTAATATACACATTTTATTGTGCAGTTCTTACAATAATTAATCAGTCCTTTCTATGGATGCACTCCTTCATTCTCCTTGCACCATTGAATTTATCATCGTCTTATGTATGTATCTTGTGTAGCATTTGTGGAGTTACCTGTGCGAAAGAAGCCATGACTGCAGCGTGCAATTCTCCCAAACACAAGCAACCAACTGCTCTTCGACACCAACAACTTGTGTCCGCCATCTTGTCAAACTTCCGACTGACTCCTGCGTCAGTGAGTCAGTGTTGCCACATAAAACAGTGGAAGGAAAGGGAGGCAGGTGCAAGAAATTTAGCAGGAGTAAAGCGACTTTCAGGTCATCATGTACTTGGCACAGGTAATCCATACACGAACAGACAAACAGATAGTGGTGAAAACATAACCTCTGTAAACCTTCGGTGGCGGAGGTAAAAAAGCATTGACTGAATTATAAGGCAGTTATATATTTAAATTGAAAAATATGATTGCTTTGAAGAATCAAGCATTGAATCTCGTTTTGTACAAGCTCACCACCAAGGTATCTTTTTCCTACATTTGTGTGCCCATAGAGATTGATATAAAATTATATTATCAAGAGGTATTCTTGTGTCGTACACAAAAACATGCAAAATCTCAAAATAGGAGATGGTAACTTAGTGGGAGATATATTTTTTGTGAGAAGTTTAATTTCCCAGGTTATTTTAATAAGCAAATGCCATATATATTTTGACCCAATTTTTGTTTGCAGGAGTGAAGCTCATGGAAGAGCAGGGTAGATCTGACAGAGGGACAAACATCAAGAGGATGAATGAACAGGATAAGAGGAAAGGGAAGAGGAGATAAAGCACTAAAACTAGCAATTAAGATAGGATGGTTGAGTTTGGAAAAATTAATGGGGGTAAAAAAGATCATGGGTCAGAATTGGAGATGATGAGAGGTGATAGTGCACTGCTTGCTTGAAGTCCTGGGGAGAAGAGTGAGAGAGAACAACCTCTGGAAGGTGGTTCCATAGACAGGAGAAGTAAGAAATAAAAAGATTTGAGGTGTGCAGGCAGCCTGGATTTTAAAAGTTTAACAAGGAGGGGGTTACTGGAAGTGCATCCTCTACGTCGGTGTGGCGACCCATCCAGAATTGTTCCCAATAGCCCAGGAGACTGCTTTGGCAGCACCATAGCTCTGCACAGAGTATGGTCCCAATGGATGGATGGATGTGCATCCTGGAGTGGATAGCAAGGGTGATCAGGAGAGTGAGAGAGCAGAGGAAGCAATATTGTAAAATAGATGGTAGAAAACAGAATCCACCAATCTGCCTGCGATATGAGAGCAACAAACATTGTGCTTAAGCCTCATTGTGGGAACTTCCAAAAATGTTTATTACTTTAGATTCTACAGAATGCAGGACAAACAGATGTGATGCTGCGGCACCCTCGCCAAGTTATTGATTATTTGTTTCATTAAAGGATGAAATAAAAAAAACCTTTCCTCGTACTGATTGTCCCGATCACAGCATTGCAGTCACGTCAATGCATGGGCCTCACCAAGAGATATGTTCTGGGCAAGATGCATTTCCAAGATGACTTTTAAAGGCAAAGACTGAGAAGGAATACAATTCCGTGATAGGTCACAATTTTGTGCGCAGAGTAATTGAGCATTACTCTTCCATCAAGAGACTGATTGACAATGCTTACTTTCACACCACACAAATGTTGGTTGCATGTCTTGGCCTATACTGCTTCTCACTCAGTTCGCATCAGACCCTCTCCTCTCAGTAATCTGCCATTCACCAGGTGCATTACATGTATTAATTATATTATCAATCCCATTCCACATTTTATTTATTTTTTGCTAACCTCCACATTTTTATCCTCCCTTTTCATATCTATGTAATCACAATCCCTTATCTCCATCCAATTCTAGTCTTCCCTCAAGCCCATGACGTTTGTGGTTCAACATCTCATGTCACCCCCTCAATGTCCACACATTATTTGACTTCAACTTGTTTTCCTTGTTTGTATATTCTATATCACCCTGATAGATATGCTCACTCTCCATCACATAGGTTTTCCATGAGGTTTGATTTATGCAAAATAATAACAACTTCGAGATGTATGTTTTATGGAACGAGGAGATTGTATTTTGAGCCTGTTTTACTTGATGATAAATTATCCAATGCTCTAATATCATTATCACCCTAAAGTAACAGACCATTTTGCAGAAACTCTAAAAGCACGTTGAGTGAATAAATGCCAAGACATCTCATATCATGTGAAGTGGCACAGAGTATGAGCCTGAGAGAGAAACTCCATTTGACAGTAATAAATGTTGTTTGCTGCCACCTGAGTGAGGTTTGAGGAGTGGCCAGCATGCTATTGTCCATCTCCCATGTGGCTAAGACAGTATGTATTGCTTGCCAATCGAGGCCACTTGCCTCCATGCCATTGCTCTTCATTACCAACAGTGACTTTATGAACAGGAGGCACTGGCAAAGACAAAGAGGCAATGACATCTGCAGGGAAGCATCTGGAGAGAGTGAGTGGCAAGAACTATGAGAGAAACGAACATGGTTGTGGATTCTGCCATCCTATCTCGCTACGCCGCTATGGTCTGTGGCTCGTATCATGAAAATATTGGAATTGCCATCACGTAAAGGCTACCACAGCAGTGTGAGGAGTTTAAGCAACCCAATTACTCTTATAAAAGCATCAAGGAGTGAGAGATGTGAGTTAAGAGATCATCAAATGTAGCCAGTTAAGTACATTTGGGTTATTACTGGGTTACTTGCTTCAGACCTGTCATCTGCAGTATGGCCTTTAGCAGGAGTGGAGGCCATAAAAATGCAGGTTAGCATGCTCAAAGTGCTTCAAAGTCTTTCTCAAACGTGCAGCTTTCTCGACATGTGGCTCAGGGGTGGACTACAAATGTACTTTGACCTCCTGTGTCGTATTAATAGCAGAAAAATTAGCTTCCCTTCCATTTCAAAGGTGTGTGGGAAATGGAGGGGCATGGAGATCAGGAACCTAGGAAATAGCTGAACTGGTCACTGGAGGCGAGGGAGTAATCCATCTATATCAAATGACTGGAGTTTTGTTTTCTTCATCACCATTGCCTTTTTGGTCCATTAGGATTGAAACCCTGAGGCTTTGGTGGTACGAGGTCAAGCGCCTGTCAAGCTTGCGAGATGGGAATGGGAAGGGAGTGGAGGTCGTTGTCATTGACTTAAGAAATGTGTTAAAAAAAATGTGTGCCTCAAAATGAACCGAACTGCCTGCATTTCTTGTGATTTGATAAATCTGATGGGATGCAGTGAAGTGATATTTTTCCCTGCTGATTAAAAAACGATTGCGTGCTCGGAGGCATTCACCGACTCGAAGCAGCACCATTTGCTATGGATGTGTGAGCAAGATGTAGGAGTGGCACAAAGGACCAGAACAATTTTCCGATTGAACCCTGAATCATGCAGGACAGGGCGAAATAATACAGGCTGAAAAAGTATTACGAAATATAGTTATATCTTGTGTTCATTTCTGTAATATATGATACTAACAGAGTACCCACCATCTGGGTGTGTGAAGATTGTGCATCGCTTGCTGAAAAAAGTATAATCTGTGTTTTGCAAGAAGATATTCTCCAAAGATGTTTGTGTTGCATGCATCGGAAGAGGTCTAACAAGAGAAGTTACGTGGAAGATATACTTAATTCTGAAGTCTATCTCCAGAATCTAATGGATCTATCTCCAGAATCCATAGGAGCTAACGGATCGAAAGTATCTCGGCCCGAGGGAGTCTGAAGGTCAAAGGTTTTTCAAGGTCGAAAGGGTCTAAACTCTTAAGCAGTCTCCTGGGATATTGGGCACAATCCTGGACAGGTAACAACTCCAACACAGGATACCAGCAAGCTGGTACTCATTTTTACCGACCTCGGAAGGATGACAGGCTGAATCAACGCCACCTGGTATTAATTCAATGGTAAAGAAGGATTTGAACTCAGGACACTAGGATCCCTAGCCCACCACCCTAACCATTAAGTCAACACCAGGCATAAAACCCGAACACCTGATACCATATGATTACACATCACCCATTGTGAGAGCCTATCTGTCAGAAAACTCTCAATCTTGAAAGCTTCATTGTGCCGTCCAAGTTCAGTAACATGTCTATTCATATATATGGTACAATGGGATTGAATGGCCTACAATTTTTTCTTTCTTTTCCAATGGTCATGTGACATTTACATATCATTATTTGAGTCCCTCGCTGAACTGTTAACCAATTATTACAAGTATGCCTGTGTAAGAAAACTCTTCTATGATGTGCACAAGCTGCGCCGCTTGTCGCCAAACCCTTTGGAGAGCGAGATAAAACAACTTGCATCAGTCGAGCACAGATAATTACTTTTAACACTTCCATTAAATTGCAAATATGATCCCCCCGAGTCGTGGCAGTGTATCTATCATGCCATCTGCATTCATTAATATACTCCTTGTTGGAACAAACTTTGCTCGAGCAAAGCACGAAACAACAAATGTGTTTTATCAGCGTAGGAAGTCATTTGTTGGGGGGAAACTTTTGCTTGATCGAGATCCGGCAAAAGTATTTCATTTGATTCCGTTATTATTATTGTTTTTAAAAATTATTTCAGGAATGTGATTTGATATTTCTTCTGCATTTGTATAATATGTTTGATAGTGATAGCTCAGATGGGTTATCAAGGGCTAAGGGAGAAGGCATACACACTCTGCAAGGAAAATTCTGACAGTTGTGTTTGTGGCAGCTCCCTCGAAACGACCTTGCTTTTCTTGAAATCCATAACCTTGTTACGTAACAGTCAAGGAGCCTCGGATTAGCGAGATTTACGCCCTCATTTGGAGCAAACGGGCTCGGATAAGCTTTGCTGGCAATACACATAATTCTGTTTTATCATATGAGGTATCTTTTCATTAAAATGTAAGTATGCACCGTGTCAAGGATGCTGAAACATAGGGGAATCGTGTCGGAAAAGTGTCACCATTAAGTAGAATTAAATTTGGATACTTAATTTGAAATTGCACAAAGATAAATAATGTTTGGCTTTATCTGTAATTATTCTGTCTTAGTGCAGTGCAATTCATGTTTGGTTCGAAAAGACCCTTGCAAAGCATGCTTTATTTCCTGTCCAAAGCAACTCTCATTGAAAAAATCCAACCACACAAAACTTTGCATTACTTTCAGCGTATGTTTGTTTTCCACTAATTTATTAATGGCAGTAAAGCACCTGGTAATTCTATTACGCTGAGGTTTGACTCATAATGACCCTTCCCTGCTGTAACTCTCACGATTTAACAAAAGCAATTTGCATCCACGAACAAGGCGAACTTAATTGCAATATGGTGGCAAAAGTGCAACAATAAATTATGACCTGCTTATGAGTCATGGAAGATGACCCAAGGACGTCTATGCTCAAACATGGCATGATCGTGAAAAACAGGGAGTATTTGATATGATATTTGGATGTCATATGACAGTATAAAGTGGGCTGGCAGAACACTTGAGAGGTGAGCAGACTCACCTTTGAACTGGCAGGCTTGTGTTCCAATCTCAAGCCAGCTATGAACTGTTACCTTTCAGTTTGCATGCAGGGCGAGGTATCAGTGTGTTTTCCATCCATCGGAAGGATGTTAATCCGGAGAGTTTGTCAGCCAGCACTGGTCGCTGATGGACGTCAAATATACCACAGTGTCTTTTGTGAAGAGTAGGCGAGTTATTGACGGCGCCCTATCGCAATTCCAAATTGCTTTCCCAATTGACTGCTGCGGAGGCAATGACAAACGACCAGTGTGACCACTGCTCATTTTCATAAATGTCAAGGTGAGCCAATGAAAAAAGCCAAAAATTCACAAGGTTTCGGAAAAGCGATGATAATAGAAAACCTATACACCAAGAAAACCTATAGAAAACCAAGTTGCCAAGGTGAACAACGAATAGCCAAGATCTTGCGAAAAAAGCCGAGGAGTGGTCACACTGCAAACGACCCAGCATAACCTTTCCCCAGGCACTGCTTCAGGAGCACAGATGCCCTGTCAAGAGTATGATTCATTTGATTGATTGATGGTTTAAGGACCAACAGCAATGCTAACACCAATTGTTGTGATATTTTTTTTTCAACCTGAGATCAAATTTTATTACAATTATTTTCGTCACATGTGGAGTGGAAGTGTGAGCATTTTTTTGTCCTTTTGCATGCGTTTATTAACGAAAGCCATAGAACTTTAAGGAGGGATCATGTTCATTGCACCCCACTATATATTTATTCGTACATTTATGTACCATGCTCTATACAGAGTGATGGTTCTGCTGAAGCAGTTCCTTTGGCAAAGGCTACACTCATGGATGGGTCATTACGATGACACGTGCTACTCAACTGAGTGTACAGGAATTTGGAAGTTGGCCAGGATGCTGGCGATAGCTCGTCTACTCTTTGCAAAGGACACTATGAGCTCTATAAGGTACACAAACTAATGTCAGCAGATGAGACACCAAGTTTAATCTCCATCTGATGGATGGCCTACACATTGATGCCTCACCCTGCATGCTAAACACCAATGGTAATAGTTTACAGCTGAGCCAAGATTCAAACCCAGGTGGGACAGCTCAGAGATGAGTGTGCCTATCTCTCTGCTCTCATGCCAGCCCACCACACTATCTCAGATTAAATAATTAATAAGAGCAAATAAATTAAGTCTTTAGCTCGGTAGATGTTGAAATAAAATTTAGTGACTCAATTAAGGTCAGGGGCTATTTATTGTGCATGCCAACAAAATGCTGGGCATATTGTAATCGTGAAAACTAGAAAATAAACATTTTCATCAATCTTGTGGACATTGAGATTGAAATCAGGTGATACCTGTGGAGCGAACATCTTCAAGAAGCAGTTGACTGCTGCATACTTCAAAAGGGCCAGGGAATGAACTATAGGCCACCGTAACGTAGTGTGGAGCCCAAGGGCCTGAACAAATTACATTTTGTCGAGTGATTTCCATAGGTCTTGCCTGTTTTCCAAAAAAAAGAAAAAAAACCAACCGAGGTTTTGTGCTCAATTTCTTCTTCTTCCCATTTAAAACTGTACACATTGTACCAACGCTTGGGTATGTACGTTGGAACAGTTAATGAATTACTAGAATAGTGTGGTTTTACACTGCAATTTATACCACATATTTGGACATTGCCTTTGAATCACTTACATGTATGATTAGTGCAAGGAAGTCATTACTTTGTTCAACAGGATGGTGCTGAGGTAGCACCACTTGCCTTTGCGTTAGTCTGGGTTGAATTCCAGACCCAAATATAAACTGAAGGATTGTGTATTGCTTTCAGGATGTTGCAGTAAGGCCGAAGTCATACTTGCCACGGCGGCCGTGGGGTCTCCAAAATCTACGGCCACTCGCAATTATACGGCGGCCGCAGTATTTCCACGGTCACACAATGTAGCAGTCACATATGTTTTTATTTTTCGGGGAGCCGCACGGCGTATTTATAAATTGTGGAGACCGAAAACGTGGGGGTGCCGTACGGTCTTTGATTTGATGTCGCATGGTGACCTTAGGGCGTTCCTGTGGCAGCCATAGAATTTTCAAGGCAGACGCAAGGTGTCCGCAGGGGGACCGCAGGGGGTCCTAAGCCGAACGTGCGGCCAGACGGATGGTAACGAGTGGGTTTTTTTTTTTTTTACCAGTTATTTTGTTTCAGCTTGTCGAATTGCTACGGCGAACGTAGAAATGAAAAAAAGTTATAACTCCGCGTTATAATTCCACGGCGACCCTACGGCCTGTAAAATATAGCCATACAGCGTAGGGCCACCCTGAGGCCACCTCAGAAACTCTGCGGCCGCCGCACGTTTCTGTCAAATCAGAGGGCGTATGGCCGCCGTATCCTCGCCATAGAGCAAATGTGACTTAGGCCTAATAGAGCAGGAGCCCATAACTTTTATTCATATTAAAAAGCACTGAAACTTTTCACCTCAGACTTATGGGACCATCCCCCACCCCCAACTCTGACATGAGAAAAGTGCATCGCTGCCCCGGTCTGCAGCATGGCTCCCCCCCCCCCCCCACCCAATCACCTAATAAACGACGCCATTACCAAAAAACCTATTTTCATCATAATTTCCAAAACTATGCATGATGATATGACAAATAGAGTGTCCACATCCATATTTTCATGGTCAATGGTTTCAATGGAAAAACTTTTAGTGCTGGAAAATGTGTAGTTCTCCCTGAAATGTGCATATTGGAACAACACCGTCACACTTTTGTTGCAATGAGGCAAATGATGCGCTCTTATCCTCTGTTTTTCAGAAATTTCAGAAATTCACATTGTGCCTTGAGGAGGTGGTCCAACTCACCCAACGTATCATGGCCCTGACAGAACTTTGTGAACTGGTCAGTCTTCAACCAGGGGGGGAACTGGAGAATCAGCAAAGGAAATGGAGAATTTAACATGACAATAGTTACATCACTGCCAGCATCAACCTGAAACAACACATGTAACCCATTCACCAGTTATTCTCCTGCTGATCTCATAAATGTGTCATCAGGGACGGCAGTGAAAGAAGCAATCAAGATATTTCTCCTTGGGACACTGGAACGGAGAGAAAAGTTTGACTCAAGGTCGATGGTGAATGTGTTCATTATGATTCACGGTTTCAGAAGCTATTGGCAAGGACCAAGATATTGAACTTTGCTGAAGAGAATGTAAAATTATCTAAGACTGCAGTACAGAAAATGATTGTGGCAGAGGGTGTCAGGCATGGCTTTGGACGAATGTTAGCTGTTGTGGCCATGACAGTGATGCACTTAACCTGCACCACATTCTTAGCTAACCTGTCACGTAGGTGCCCCTTTCGCTCGCCCATAGTGATGAAACTCCCCTTAAGATGGAAAAGGCAACTCTCACAAAAACACTTGAAAACAGACAGGAAGTTGTTTTCATGGACACCAATCTTCTCCCAATCACAGCCACTGTGATCGATAGTTGCATCACACTCCATGAAACCGTGCTGCAGCATACCAAGTCCACATATGCAACCATGGCTAGGGATCTTTGGGCAATGGTTTGTTTGAGTCACAAAGAGAAAATCCACTTTGTACTGGAACAAGTAGCAGTCACCATCCATCAAAGATGATGAGCAAAACTTGCATCGTTCAGCTACTCTTCAAGTATCCATAATTACATAACCTGACCAGGCCCAGTGACAGAGTGGCACAGAGTTACTCAGAAATGGATCATTCAAGGAAGACTTTGCCCGGTTGGTCATGGTGGAATGAAAGAAGCCCCAATATGGGTCGATCCTTGGAAGAAAAACATTGTATGTTTCACAGGGTGGTATGTGCATGGAAATGAAGAACGACAAGGATGATCTACTGGAAATAGAGGAACCGAATCGCCTCAAATGGTGACACAAAGAATATGATACCCTCATTGCATTTAATGCAAACATCATTTCCACTGGTAACATCCTGGTAAGGTTCACCGATACGGACGTCTTCATCATTTTGCTTTGGACTTTCTGGAAGGTGGGAATGAATCTGCATTATCATAGACTATGGATTTGGCAACCACCAAATGTACAATGGTGTCTTTAAACCAGCTGCCATTCTTGAGAACAAACAGCCTCGTATCACTGAAGCACTAATCGGCCTTCATGCCCCAGCTGATTTTGACTTCACATCGTGTTTCTTCAGAAAGGGCAAAGTGAAGCCCTTACAGCGCTGGGGTCAGATGCAGCTCATGAGATGGCATTGCGATCTCTGACTTCTGATGAAGTAGATATTGCAGCCATTACCTCCTTTGTCTGCTTGCTGTCTTCTTCTTCTTCTTTCGGCTGCTCCCATTAGGGGTCGCCACAGCGGATCATCCGTATGATCCGCATAGTGATTTGGCACATATTTTACGCCGGATGCCCTTCCTGACGCAACCCTGGTCGCCTCTTACGACACAGGGATATGGTGGAGATGCCGGGGTATGGGTTCAAAACCTCTGACATAAATGAAGCCAGAGACAAGGCAATGATGTGCATGCCTGGTGGTAATGAAAAGGAGCCCCGCACCAAATTAAGATAAACTGTGCCTCTCTCTCCCCATGTACCAAAGCACTTGGCAATTACATCC
>NC_140971.1:53766546-53791546 GCF_056783735.1 Eptatretus burgeri
AAAAAAAACCACAAGCCCCACGTCTTAAGGGGTTCCCCACGCGAACACATGTGCTCTGCCCGTTGGAGCTGAACACACCCGCCCGCGTGGAGAACCCGTCCGGTCCAAATCCGTATCCTGCCTAACCTTTGTCCGTCGCGGGATCGGCAACATTCACCGCACTCGTTTCCGAACCGGGCTTCACTCCCGCAAGCGAGCACGTGGTGGCCTCGTGCGTTGCACAGCACGGACCTCCCGCTCACTGCTGTGTGAACCCGGCACGGTTCCCGTTGAAACTACGGCCGCGACTCGGCTCTTGTCTCTCTGTCGCCGTCTTCATCGCCATTCCACCCACACACACCTGCGTGTCACGAAACTCACTCTCCATTCCATCACACTCACACCGGGAGACGCGGCTGCATGCTCACGCATGCCGACCGACATCTCCTTTACATACCGCTCTCTCACACACACACGGTCTCTCTCACACGGACCCTTTCACTCACACGCGGTGACACTCACACGCGGTGCCTCATCCACACACGGCGTGCTGGGAAGCACGCCCTTCGCTCTGTGCAAAGAGACCTTGGAGACCAGCAAAATCCTGAAAAAGAGTTTTACAACAATAGTACTCATTGCGAGTTATCAAGACAATACCCACTGAACAAGTTATACATTGATGAGCCAGAATACAAGTTTTACCTTGAAGACTCACAAATTTTGAAAAATTAAGAAAATGAGTTCTGCCTTAAATAAGTACCTTGGAGACTCGGCAAAAGAGCTCTGCCAAAATGGTTCTAAATATGGAACCTACCTTGGAGACTCACAAATTGAAGACATTTTGAAAAATGGAGATTTCCTTGATGATCCACAGTTATACTATGTGAGATCTATCACTGAAACCCACAATATTTCTGGAAATTGTGGTTCTACCTTGGAGTCTTGGATAGATGGCTATATTTTTGGAGACTTGAAATGTGGGTTCTGGCTTGATAACTCACAATGTGATACATATCTTGGAAACTCAACAGGAATGTGGTTATACCTTGGAGACTTGGAAAGTTGGGTTTATTTTGGAGATTGAAATGTGGTTTTTAACCAAGACTCTTAGGGATCTCAACCTATCGATGTGGTTCTTTGTTGGATGGTGCTTGATGAGAGCAATATCATGAAAGTTCTGGGAAGAAGATGCAGGAAGGTTCTTACTTCCCCTTTCTACTTCATCAAACCTGAAAGCTTTGAAAGACAGAATTGGAAGAAGAGAAATATATACATATATATATATATATATATATATATATATATATATATATATATATATATATATATATATATATATATATTGTTGAAATAAGTGTTTTAAAAAAGACATTGTGTTGGGCGAGGGTTGCGTTGGGGTTGAGATTTTGAATGTGAGGGTTGGGGGTAGGGGTTGAGATTTTGAATGTGAGGGTTGGGGTGGGGGTTGAGATTTTGAATGTGAGGGTTGGGGTGGGGGTTGAGAGTTTGAATGTGAGGGTTAGTGTGAGGGTTGGAGTTGAGATTTTGAATGTGAGGGTTGAGGTGAGGATTGGGATTTTGAATGTGAGGGTTGGGGGTGGGGGTTGAGATTTTGAATGTGAGGTTTGGGGGGGGGGAGGGGACACACACACACATACACACACACACACACACACACACACACACACACACACACACACACACACACACACACACACACACACACACACACACACACACACACACACACAAACACCAAGAAACAAAAGTTAAGCCTTGACTATTCAGTTGAGGATTCTGTGTTTTGGGTTCACAGATCTAAGAACATCCCCCTTGACACACACATATTTTTAATTTAACCTTCGGGAGATGCCACCTGTTATACACATCGGACTTGGCCCTCGAGTGTCCACAACGGTGTATAGTAGAGGGGCGTGAAGCGCCAACCAATTGCTCCCATGGGTATTATCTGCTTAGTTTTGTCTTTTGTAATTCCTGTGAATAAAATGAACCTAAAATCTCTTCCCCTTCTAAATCATATATCTTTTAAGTCCAAGGAACTGAATCTATTACATCAACAATTAAAAAAATTTCGTTCGTCCATCGCTTTGTATAACTCTTTTCAAAATGAGATTTCCATCTATATATTCTTAAGATATCAACAACTTGGAACTTTGGTTTTCTGACATTAATCTCTTTTTCATATTCTAATTTTGTAAATGTTTCTGATGGTTTCATATTTGTTGATGTGTGAATCGTGTCTTTATACCGATCTACAATATCCTGAATAAAAGATGACCATTGTTGTGAACCGAGTTGTGTGAATTTTTTATATAGTCTCTTTTAAGGTGCGATTAAAGCGTTCAATAACAACGGCTTTTCCTTCATTAAAGGTACTGTATAATGTAATACTGTTATTTTTTTAGAAAATTCATAAATGTCTTGTTATAAAACTCTCTACCCTCATCAGTCCACAATTTTTTAGGTTTTCTCTTACTTTTATTAAATATCTGTTGAAAGGCTAACATAAGAGTATTACCTGTTTTGTTTTTTAAAGGGACAACCCACGCATATCTGCTCCTCAAATCAATAACGGTTAAAGCATACTTGTGCCCCTTATCATTCTTGAGTTCAATCAAATCAGCGGACCAGATATAATCAACTTTCTTGGAATAAACCTTCCTTCTACAAAACTTTGTGAATATTGGTTTATGTAATTCATCAGCCAATTGCTCTTCAATCTGAATATCATTAGAGCCAAAAAGTTTTTTGAATTTCCAAGCCCAAGTTTCAATTTAGCACTGATCATCTTCTTCATGATGAACCTATCAACTTTTTCTCTCAAGGTTGGATTTTGTATCAGAGACAAATTATTCAACATTTCTCTATCGGCTTCATGCTTTTCTTCCAAAGTTGTGGTATTCCTCTAATCAATATCATGGCTCATGCACACTTCATCAACCCAATTGATGGGATTACTCCATGATTTAGGGTTGTCTGCCTCATCTAATCTTTTATCCAAGTTTGTGCCTGGACCACAGAAAGAATACCCTGGTAGATGTAATTCCCCTGGTATTCCAGTAGTTGTAAATTTACTTCCTGAGAAAGACTTTTGTATATCTCGTCCATGTATGTGTTTGGAAATAAGTTGGCTCTTTTTTGAACCACACACCGGACATGTACCTTTTTGTATGATCCTATTATTTTTACTTTTAAAATATGAAATATTTTTGGTATTGGTTTTCTTTTTACATTTGAGACAATAACTCATTTATTTATGAGAAAAATTCCAACAGAGTGTGAAAACCTTTTTAGTTTCCAACATGCACATTTGAATCGTAATTTTTAAAACATAAAGAATCCTTAGAAATGCCTTCACTCTCTCCTCCATTTATTTAAGAAAAAAATGAAAAACTTTAATTAAAGTCAATATCTTGTCCTTGAAAACGATGACAATAGTCTTGTCGAAAATATTGCGAATAGACTTGTCAATTCTTTGTTTTCCTCCTCGGTGCATTGATATTTATTTATTTTCGGTAATACCCCCAATGTTTTTATTAATCCCACCGGTTTCCATATTTTCATATTTTCATATTTATTCCTTCTCGCTCTTTCCTCCCTCTCCTCTCTCTCCCCTTCTCTATCTTCTCTCTGTTTTCCCTCTCCTCCTTCTCTCTCTTCTCTCTCTCCTCCTTCTCTCTCTTTTCCCTCTCCTCCTTCTCTCTCTCCTCCTTATCCTCCTCTTCTCTCTCGTCAACTCCTTCCTCGTCTCTTACTATCCTTGAATCACTTACACCCCATAGAATTTTATACATATATTCATCGGGATTTCTTGTTATTCTGGTATCCAAAATAATTTTTTTTACAACATCAAACCAATAAAATTTCTTTTGAATTTCTAAAAGAGCCTTACGTTTTCTTAACTTTATAATTTTTCCATTTTAGTTAAATACAAAGTTGTTGGTTTATCAACATCAGGATAAAGCCAATCTTTAATTGAAAATACCTCATTCTTATGTTGTAGAACATATTTATTAAAATACCGAATACCCTTTTCTTGAAGGTATGCTTGGACACAGAAATGATAATTTTCTTGAAGCCTTCTTGCCGTCATTTATGTATTAGAAATATATGACAGAATAATATAATGACACGAAACACCTCCACATCTTCCCATAGTTAAATCATTTTGTATTTACTTACTTATTATATATAATACTGTTTTTTTCTGTTTTCATGATATAAACTAGGGCAAAACCATTATTATATTTACCCTTATTAAATTCTTTTATTTGTTGTTCATGAATCGTGCTTCCACAAAACTCATTCTCTATTCCAAGTGGATAATATTCTTCCTTACGAGAATGATTTAATTGTTCCAGGTCAATTTAAAATGACCAATTACACCCGAAATCATTCATATCATACCGCCATTGTTCTATCCTCATACAAACGATATGCCCTTCTTTATAAAAAAATTATTTAAATTGGAACTACGAATTCTGTATGACCTGGAGATAAAATCAACACTTCTGTATCTTTGGAATACACGGCCATTTTATTTAAGGATACATATTGTGATAAATCACTTAATCTCACCAACTCATTCGCGTCAATCGGGCTTGGATAATTTTTTTGATTTATAAGCATTTTTCATATTAATATTTTTTGTTATGCTATATTTCTGTCGTTCAGCCTGTGCCTTTGTATAAAATTTGATAAATCAATATCCAGTTTTTGGGATACACCAAAGATAGAACCATCTTTTCCAACATGTCATTTATATTAGATTAAAAATAATGTCATAAAATTTTTTTATTTTTGTTGAGTTGAAATAACACATATGGACATAATTGACCACAACACTTGGAATTTAATTATTGGACTTGAAATGTTTGATAAACACCATTCTGTAATAATTTTATGAGTTCAACGGGTGGTGGAAGACCAAAACTATCAAAATAATATTTGTCTTGACCATTAAAAATACAAACCAAATGAGAACCGTTCCCATTATTATCTTCTAAGATCATAATAATATTCTTTGTATATTTAGGCATGTTTGTTAATTCTTCTCTCATACAAATAACCACATTATGAATTTTTAATTTCTTACAATATTTGACAAGTTGTAAATTTGATGTTGTATTCTTTCCAAATTCTTTAAACCGCTCATCAATGCTCATTTATTTATTAGAAAGATATAATCCATTACCCCTTTTAGTTAATTTTACATCTGCTTGTGCGATTGAAGAAAGCATATCTCCAACTAACAATCTCGCTTTATCAGGCAGACTTTCAAGTTTTTCAGCAAAATCTACAATTAAACCACTTCCACTAATTTGTTTCTCCAACTCTTTGTTATGTCTTTCCAATTATTTTTTAAGCCTGGAGTTGAGCCTTCCTTTCGTTGGCAGTTTTCACCGCCATTGAAATACCACCCGTCAATGCTCCAACCGCACTTAAACCAGCAAATAAAGGAATTAGAAATGGGAGAAATCCTCCACTCGTCTCTCTTATTGAATATTTTTTTCAACATTGGTTTTGTCATTTTAATTTTAAGTGAGCCAGTATTGTTCAAAATTTTAACCTGCTCTCTTGTGAGCAAAACATCAATTCTTACTGCTCCTTTTCTCTGAATTGTATTAACATTAATCGTAAAAGGCTTTTGATTTTGAACACAAGATGATGGCTTATGAAGATTGATTTGATTAACATATACCCCAGTTGGTACTTTGCCACTCATTTATTTAACAAAAAAATATGTGAGACTAATCATAACACCATTATCTGTATTAATCTGTAATACTGTTTCTTCCAAAAGCAAACAATATGTATCAACTTCTTCACTCTCTCCTCTTTCACTGTATAGGGAAGTATCCAATCGATTAGACTTTATAGTTTCCTTTTGAGCACTCAGGTCAAACGCATAGATTGTGTACAAACTTTTAAATGCTGTCATATCCAAAATAGGTTCTTTATTTCCATTACTTTCACGCACCTTTTGGTAAGACTTGTATGCTTCAGCAAAATCATTATTTTTCCCAAATAATTTCCAATCTATCTCGTGGATAAAATGTTCCATCTCGTGAAACACAAAGTTGTTTCACCTAAGCATAATCACTCAATGCATTATTCTTATCAGTCGCAGTATCACCATCTGGTTTTTAAAAAATGATCCACAGATATCGTGGCTTTCCTTCCAGAACACCCAAATTCCACGTGTCAGTGGTTTGGTTTCATTAAACGTGATGACATCTTCTTTTGAGGTATGATACACTGATTGGTTTCTTTGAGTTAAGTCTTCTGTTCAACATCTCTTCTGTTTTAAGATTAGGAGTATATTCATGAATATACCAACTCATTTCATCAATTTCAAATTTATTCTGAGCACCAAAAGCACTACCAACACCAAAAAAGTAATCTATTTTCATTATCATTCCTTTGTAGTTGAAATCTAATTCTAAGACCATACAGAACTTTATCATGATCAAAAAATCCAAAAAAATCTTTAAGAGGAACCGCCGCAGTAAAACTATAAACTGCTTTTGTATCATCATTATGCATTCCTTTCCTTTGAGTATATCCAGGGTCTGTGTTTGTTTCCGTTGACATATCAGGAAAAAAACCTTCAACAGCACCCTTTACCATTCTATCACTGAATGAATATAGTGTAAATTTCATCATTTCAGATACACCAGAGACATAATCAACTGCTTCAACTTCTTGTGTTCCAATGTACAAACGAACACTATCAAACATTTTCCAGAAGAAATCATTTACAAGTGTAGCGTTTGTGTCATTCCCAGCCTTCATGAATGCAAATTTACACAACAAGAAACTTTCGGATAGATTCAAATAACTTTGTTGATTATTTATTTCAAAACTTTTTTAACCATTTGCATTCCAATCTGTTCCAGTTATTGCATTTACCTTGAAGTCATCTTCTTTTTTCGTGGAGTTTGAGATGATAATAGTATCATCCAAATCATAGATACTATCAATTGCTTCCATACTTGTATTTATTTAGGAAAAAATATGTTAAAACTTTTGAAACCCTGACCCAAGTATTTGAATTATTTTCTGTCGTTCTTGGGGAGACAACTGAGTTTTGCCTTTCTTAATTTCTTTTATTGCTTGTAATTTATGAGATTCCTTTTGGGCATATTTTATGCTCTTTACAGCACCTGCTACATTTCCCACAGCAGAAGCAGTTGAACCAATAAGGTCTTTATGTTTAAGAATAGTTGAACCGATACCCATTCGAGTATCAATTATCCCATCTCCTCTAAAATGATGTCAGACACACCTTTGTCTCTTAGGTTTATAGTATCCTCTACCAAGATACATACCTTCACCCTTGTAGTATAGCGAAAGGAACATCCCATCCCCTTTAATTATTTTATATTTTCCCAACTCGTGTTTCCTCACCACAACCATCGTATTTATTTATTGGAAAGCTTCACGAAGGTGAATTTTGATGGATATAACTTCTCCATTAAAAGATATCATATGATTATCTTGGTCGGTTATCCAAAAATTTACTCTGTGTATGGTTTTTCCTGACACAGGGAGATAAACCAAATTTTTGGGTTCCATATTGAATTTATAACCAATTGGGGTTGAGTATGCGCTGAATGAAAATATTGTATTTGTTTTTATTCCAACATTATAAGCACCATCAATCAAATGACAGTGAATTAATACCGAATTTATTCCTGAGGATATTTGAATGACATTATCACTGTAAAACGTCCCATTAGTTTCAATCTTTTTTGAGGAGAAACCCAATAACTCTCTAAATGAATTATCAATTTTGAAATCAACCTTGTAGTTATTTTTACATTTAATCGTTGATTTTGAAGTATGTTTTTGAATATCTATGACAATATTTTTGGTTCCTCACCCTGTTCTTTCAAAAGACGAGCAATTTCGGAAGATATTTGAGAAATCTCATATGCTCCGGGTGAGACTGTTATCGTTTTATATCCACTTCCCGGATTATAACAAAACTTGTCATTTTTCTCAGTTGTATTAAATAAGGTATTATAAGTTTCCATGGACAATACAGATGCCTCATATTCTTTTGTTGGGTCAAGTTGTAGTGGGTATGGGAATGAAGATGTGTGGTCGCTTGTTGTGAAATAAAAATCAGGATTGTGCTTCTCATCTTATTTAATATGAGATAAAATGTCTTTATATTGATATTTATTAATTATTTTCATGTTCATCAACTGATCTAAAATGGCTGATGCTTCATTAAAACAATTGTTATTTCCAGCCTTCTACTGCCAAACAACAATAGCAGTCTATTAACTAATTATGATGGGTCATTTGGAAGAAAATTAACACCTGAATCAAGCCCACTAAAAGCCTGAATAATGTGTTTCTCCTTCTCATTCTTGCTACGTTTACCAGAAAGACTAACCCTATAATTAACAGAGTTCAGCAGATCAATATTTACTCTATAATCATTATTTTTCATATCCAATGGTTTATCAAAATACTTTGATTCATCCCTCACAGTTGAAGTTTGTCTTCCATCTTTTGTGAGAAGAAACATTAATCTCGGAGTTATTTTAACAGGGGGTTGAGCAGACCACAAGAACCTTAATTCATCATTAAATATCGATACCTTTTCTTGAACAAGATGAAATATTGCTGGTTGTTCTTTTGGAATGAGTCCAGCTTTGGTTTTTGATTCCGCTGAATATTCTTTGTTTTGAAGAGCATTCACAATACAATCAGCGGGGTGATTAATCTCTTCCAGTTGTTGAAATAATCCTTCATCATCATATTGAATTCTCCTATATGCTCTAATTCTTCCTCCGTCATTTGACTGAAATCTTTTATCATTTGAAGTTTTTTGGGAGTATATTCTATTGTGGGAACTGTGGAAACATCTATAATTTTTTCTTTGGAAGTTTTTAAAAGTGGTTTAAAAAATTTCTCTTGTTTTCTTTCAAATGCTTCTTCACCCGTTAGTTTCTGTCTGCGTTTCTTCTTTATGTCTTCCTGTTGGTTTACAACTTTTGAAACCAACTCTTGATGTACCTTAAATCTTCTTGCTCTTTCTATCGCATCCATTTATTTATTGGAAAATATCACTTAATATCTCATCTTGTTTTACAACTATATATTTATATTTTTCAGTCGTGTGCTTCATGTAATCCCCAAATTCCTTTTTATTCCATAATGTAGAACAATTATCTCTCCAAAAATTGTTTATATCTATTGAATTTAACTTGAATAAAATAAAAGTATTAGCATTGTTACTGATGAAACGACGAGGAGGTTGAAAGTACGATTGACTGAGATAAATACAATTACAAGAAGAATGCTTTCCTCTTGTGTAGTAGCTGTCCATTACCATTTGTTTTCTCTCATTAGCACAATCATCAAAGATAACGAGGTTCTTTTTTGATTTATCCAAATCTTGGGGGGACGGTATATCATCCGTATTGTCACTACGAATACAAGTTATCGGTTTTGATTTCTTTTTACATCTCTGTGTATCACAAAATAGTTGTATTATATCTTCAATGTTATAATCATTTAGATTGTTTTTAAGTTCAAATAAACTGATTATATGTTCTTTTTGAAGACCAGCATTAAAACCTTGTGAGAGTAGTTGATACTCTGGTTGAAAACTCGACTTTGTGAAAAATATTAAATTATCATAATCTAAAAAGTTGGGAGTCAGGAGCAACTTCAAAAGTAAGCAGGTTTTCCGCATCCGCTTGACCCAACTCTGAGACATCTTAATGAATTTGGAAGATTTTTATGATTGTTAAATTTTATCTTATTTTCCCAAATGGGTAAAAAATCATTCATTTATATATTTGGAAAACAGGTTATTTAATTTATTATTGGCTTTTTTAGAAACTCAATATTTTATCCTAAATTCAGGTTTAATTTCAAGATAATCCGTTATTTTATTCATACAATATCGTGTGTTGATATTTCCTTGAAAATGACAATCGTGAATAATATATAGCAACAATCCTTTGAACATTTCTCCAGTACGTTCAGTTTCTTCCCTTGTAAGGAAAGGTGTGTTATGACCCTCATACTTTACATTCATTTCTCGAATCAATCTTGTAAAGTAATTCATTTTTGGTGTAAATCTAAAAGGATTATTTTCCTTTTTATATTTTTTATTATCATTCATTAGAAGATAATCACAGAATATACATTGTTGATAGGCTTTTGACTCTGTGTTTAATCCCCGTCTTTCACACGCAGGACAAATCTCAAATTTGTCATATGGAGGATCAGGGAATTCAAGAGGCTCAAAATCTATCATATTTATAAAGTAAAACTTTACTTAAACTGAAATTCATCTTCGGAATCATCGATACTTTCATACGTTTGAACACAAACTCTCATGATCTTCAAAATCTACAGTTGAATATTGACTCATATTTAATTAGTAGAAACAACATTACCATTGATATCTATACTTTTTTTCATTACCAGATTCAACTACAACATTTGTTACATTAAAGGTAATTTTAAAATGATCCTCAACTACTATTGAACGAAAAGTCATTTCACCTGATATATTAACATCTTTTATTTCATCAGGATTTACATCTTTAGGGTTGTTTAAAAAAAATACAAATTTCTCCTTGCATATTACAGAAGGTCTTATCTTTTCTTTCTCAAGCTTCATCCATAAGGCTTTTATTTTTTAAACTTTTTCTTGTTTCATTGCTTTTTCCAGTTTTGAATATATTGCCAGGAGAGGAGAAACTTTTGTTAGAGATACTTTAATTGATGTTCTTCCAGGTACACTAAAAGCCCTTCCACTGAAGGATATTGAAGAACTCATATTATTTACCGTAATTGTTTTTATCCAATAGTTGTTATATTTATCTTTGTTCAATTTTACAACCTTGACATATTTCTCAGTATCTTTTACAAATGAAGAGATTGATTGAAACTTGTCTTTTGTGTCTTGAAACATTGTATTTATTAAGTGAAAAAGTTGGAGTATAAAATGCTTTTAAGCACAGATTCACCGATAAATTAAACGAAATTTTCATCAAGAAAATTTTAGTTAAAGCAAAGTTTAATAATATAAATATGGTGAATACAACGTACTGCGGTGTTTGTAATCACGAATATGAATATTATAAAAAACACCTTCAAACCAACAAACACACATTTAATCTATTTCATCAAATATCTCCTCTTGAGTTGGAAAGAAAACATTGTGATATCTGCTCAAAGGATGTTTTGAAGAGTTGTTATAATAGACATCTTCAATCACAAAAACACAAGAAGAATGAGTTTAAAGTAAAGGGAGACTATTATATTGAAAACACTGATGGGGCATTTAAAGGGCATATAAAAATAAGGATTTTTCAATTTGTAGAACCCGGTCCATCATCAATAGCTGAATCAATTGAAATAGTGAAACTTGATGTTGAAAAAGTTATTAAAAAGACATTAAAAGAAATGAAAAAACTAAAAGAAAAGAAAAAAAGTTTTATATGGGAGTGAAAATGAATATGAAAAGACAAGATGAAGAACAAACTCCTTATATGAGAACAGATCTTCATTTTATAACATCATTTCAAGATTTTTTGAATAGTGGGGTTTATGAAGAACTATCAAGAAAGAGGAGGATGTTGATAATACAGTGGTAGGAAGTGGATTTAATATTTTAAAAATCATCTTTTTCGATATGCACATTCTAAAATCAGACCCTCTTAAAGCTTCTTCTTATATTGAATTACCAAAAGAAATAAAACTAAAGAAGGCAGTTGTTAATATAAAGATCAATGATCATAAATGTTTTCTCTGGTCTGTTCTTGCTCACTTACATCCAACAAATTGCAATTCAGAAAGAGTAAAACAATATATGAAATATGAGAATACCTTGGACATTAAAGATTTTGAATTCCCAATACCACTAACAGATATTCCTAAATTTGAGAAAAAGAATAACCTTTCTATTAATGTATATGGATTAACTCGAGAGAATAAAGTTCAGGTATTAAAAATTTCAAACAACAATAAAAATGAAGAAACACACATTGATCTTTTATATTTTAGTGTTGGAAAGAATTCACATTATACATACATCAATAATTTATCAAGATGAATCTCTTCTCAGGTATTCAGAACAGCAAACAAAATATATCCTTGTAAGCAATGTCTTCATTCATTTCATACAAAAGAACGATTAGAACAACATTCAAAATATTGTAGTAATCATAAATCAGCTGTCATTACAATGCCTAAACCTGGTGGAAAGATTTATTTTGAAGATTATAATAAATCTATCATGCACCCATTTGTGATATATGCTGATTTTGAATGTATCCTCAAAAAGATAAATACTGCTTCTGCTAATCCAAAAGAATCATATGCAAATAAATATCAAAAACATATTCCTTGTGGTTTCTGTTGTTATATCAAATCATCTGTTGGAGAAAAGTATTATAAACTTGAACATTATAGTGGGAAAAAAGCTTCACAAGAGTTTGTAAAACGATTAGAAAAGGATTGTATAAGACTAACTAAATTAATGAAAGAAACAAATGAACCGATGAAATTAACCAAAGAAGAAAAATTTGAATTTAGAGAGAACAGTACCTGTCATATCTGTGATGAGGAAATTGAAGAGTCTAAAGTTAGGGATCATTGTCATCTTACTGGTAAATATAGAGGTCCCGCTCATTCCTGTTGTAATCTTAATTATAAATTTCCTTTTTTTATTCCAGTCTTTCTTCACAACAGCGCCAACTACGATACACATCTATTTATAAATGAACTTTCAAAAACACCAGGGAATATTTCTACCATAACAAACACAAGTCAAAAGTATATTTTATTTACAAAAATGATATTCACAAAACCTTTAACTCGTATTAGGTTTCTAGATTCTTTCAACTTTATGGGAACACCACTACCCCACCAAGCATCAAATCTAAGCTCCACAGGCTCTTTTCCAAATCTTAATTCATTCTTTCCAAAAGAGGAAATTCTAACTAAAGAGGAAATTCAGATTAAAGAGAGAATTCAAAGTAAAGGGGAAATTCTAATTAATGAGTAAATTAATGAAGAAATTCTAATCATAACGAAAATTCAAACAATGAATGAAATTCTAAGTAAAGAGGAAATTCTGATAAAAGATGAAATTCTGATTGAAGAGGGAATTCTAACTTGAGAGGAAATTCAAACAAGGAATGAAATTCAAAGTAAAGAGAAAATTCTTACAAGTAAGGGAATTTATCCTTACGATTATATGGATTCATTTATGAGATTAAAAGAAACACAACTTCCTTCGAAAAAAGTTTCTATAATAACCTTTATGAAGAAGAGAAGTGATAAGGAATATAAACACGCACAAGAAATTTGGAAAATATTTAAGATAAAGAACCTTGGAGATTATCATGATTTGTAACTCAAAACATGTTTTATTGTCAGCTGATGTGTTTGAAGCTTTTAGATAACTCTGTCATAATAAAAATTGTTATGGATTAGATCCTGCCCAATATTTAACAGCTCCTGGTTTAGCTTGGAGTGCAATGTTGAAAATGACAAAAAAGATATAGGTTTAATCAGAGATGTAGATATGCTTTTGATGATCGAGAAGTCTTCAAGAGGTGGAATATCACAAGTATGTTAAAAAAGATATGCTAAAGCAAATAATAAATATCTTCCAAATTATGATAGTGAAAAAGATAGTAATTATTTGATGTATTTTGATGCGAATAATTTGTATGGATGGGCAATGTCTCAATCTCTGCCTTATGGTAAATTAGAGTGGGTGGAAGAAAAGGATTATGAAAAGGCTTTGATGAATATTGTTATTTATTCTCAAGAGGAATTGAATGAGGAAGAAGAAGGTTATTATTTTGAAGTTGATTTGAGGTACTCGAGTGATCTTCATAATAAGCATAAAGACCTTCCTTTTGCATGTGAGAAAGAAACCCCAAAGAAAGAATGCTTAAGTGATTATCATAAAAGCTTTAATATTAAAGGTAAATCAACACAGAAGTTATTAACAACATTCTATGATAAAGAGGGATATGTTTTGCATTAGAGAAGCTTGAAACAGATTTTGAGAGGATTGAGAGTAGCTAAAATTCATAGAGTTTTAAAATTTAAACAAAGTCCTTGGATGGAAAAGTATATTAAATTCAATACAGATATGAGAAAATTACAAAAGTCAAATTTGAAGGGGAATTCTATAAATTGATGAATAATGCTGTCTTTGGAAAGACAATGGAGAATGTTAGAAACAGGCAAAACATTATATGTGCAACATCATGGAAAGAAGCTTCTTGATTGCAAAATAAACCAAGGTTTGAGAGAGAAGAGGTTTTTTCATAGAACTTTTTGGCAATTCATATGAAAAAGGAAAGTATTGTAATGGATAAACCAATTTATATTGGAACAGCATTTCTTGATTTATCAAAGATATTGATGTATGATTATTTGTATAATGGCTTAAAGAAAGAGTATGGTGAAAATGTTTCATTGTTGTATATGGACACTGATAGTTTTATTCTCGATATAAAAACTGATGATGTTTATGAAGATATGAAGAAAAATATTGGACTATATGATACGAGTAATTTTAGTAAGAAGAGTGAGTTATTTTAAAAAAAGAATGAAAAGGTTATTGGTAAGTTTAAGGATGAGTTGGGTGGAAAAGTAATGAGTGAGTTTATTGGATTGAGAGCAAAGGCATATGCTCATAAGTATGGTGATCAGATTGATAAAAGGTTAAAGGGAATAAAGAAATGTGTAACTCGAACGGGCACTCCGTAGAGCGTATACCTTCGCCGCCGCTACTTTTTTTCCGGGCACATTTGAAAAACGTCATTTAAAAACGTCCATGACGTCACAACCATCAGTCCGATAGACGTCAGATTTGGTGTTAGACATCATTAAGGGCAGTCCAACAAAATGGAATGATAAACACTGAAAAAAATCGAAAGTTTAAAAATGACGTCACCTTGTGACGTCATTTTGACGCACTTCCAATGACGTCACTACCAATCGTGGACTACCATCCTGAAAGCTCTTATTTCACGGAACATTTTAATGTTGGTTTCATGTCAATAGCTCTATTCAATCTGAAGTTGTGCCTACAAGTATATTTTGACCTTGAGTGTGACCTTGACCTTGACCATAGAGTTAATTTGCAAAACCTGTTCATAAATAAGCAGAAATTTTGGTACTGATCATAATGCCTGGATTTGGGACAATTTCCTTTACAAATTACATAGATATTTGAATATAAAATATCAGGGACATTTTAGCCACAATTGAAAAACGTTATGTTCAAACGCCAATGACGTCATAACGGTCAGTCCGAACGAAGTCAAATTTAGTGTGTGACGTCCTTAATGTAAGTCCTACAAAACGGTATGATTAAAACTGATGAGTTTGAAAATTGAAAATTTACGTCATCTTGTGACGTCATTTTGACGCACTTCTGATGATGTCACGTCAAATCTGATACCACGGACCTGAAAGGTATTTCGTCATGGAACAATATGGCGTTGATTGCATGTCGACAGCTATCTTATGAAGGAAGTTATGCTCAAAAGTTTTTGACCTTTTCATGACCTTGACCTTGACCTTTGACCCGATCGCTCCTAAAATCTAATCAAATCGTCCTTGGATAATCACGAATCATCCCACCAATTTTCATGCAATTCGGTTTCATACTTTCTGAGTTATGCGAATAACAAACAAACACACAAATTCACAAATAAATAAATACACAGCGACCAAAACATAACCTTTCGCAGAATGCGAAGGTAATAAAGAAATCAATAACTTTTAGAAATTATTATAATTGGTTGATGAATAAGAAAGAGGAATATAGGAAAATGAATACAATAAGAAGTTATAAACATAAGATATATAGTGAAGAAGTAAATAAAAAGGCAAAAGGAGCCCATGATAAGAGATTTATTTTAGATAATGGAATAGATTGTGTTCCATATGGATATTGTATGATAGAGTGTATAGAATAGATTGTGTTCCATATGGACACAAGTTTTAACGATGGGAAGATGGGTTAGGGTTTTTTAAGGGCTACCGCCGTGTTTTTTCCCAATATATAAATGGTCGAACGAAGTATTAATCAAACTAAAGAGTGGAGAAAATCTCAGTCTTGGTATATAAATGGAAAACATAATGAATGTGAAAAATATCAAATAAGTCTTATTGAAAAAAATAACTAAAACAACGGTAAATAAAACAAATAAGCGAATCAATTGAAAAACTAGTAAGTTGGAGGATGTAAAGAAAAAAATAAATATCCTTGAATGGACAGAAAACTTTGATGGTTATCAATTGAAAAATGGAAAAATAATTTACTACAATCTCAAAATGATATGCAACTCAGGAGGTAGTCAGATGAGATCAATGAGAGAAGTATATAATTTCATAATGACACAAAAGGGGCATCTTGAAAAATATAAAGATACAAATGTATTTTTAAACATTTAAGATGGGGATTATTGTGCAAAGAAAATTAAACTATTGAAGGAATTTGAGAATTAACAAATCTTTATAGGTTCAATGAGTGAGCTAAACAATATGCATTGGTTATTTGAAAAAAGTGCCCCAAGGTTAAAAGAGGAGGCTATTAAAATCTCCATTCACTTACATGTTTTAGATATTTCTTTAGAATCACCTTCAACAAATCACAGTATATTCACCCTACTACTTTACGACTTGAACAAATCTTTATAGGTTCAATAAGTGAGCTAAACAATATGCATTGGTTATTTGAAAAATATTCACCCAACTGGCAAGCACCACCTGGATACGTCCGGAGACAACACCGCCCAGACACGTCTGTAGACAAACACCACTGAGACACATCCAGAGACAAACACCCTCCAGAGACAAACACCACCTTGTCACGTCCAGAGACAAACACCACACGGACACATCTGGAGACAAACACTGCCAGGACACATCCAGAAACAAACACCGCACAGACACATCTGGAGGCAAACAACACCCGGCCACGTCTGAAGACAACAAAGCCCAAACACATCCGGAGACAAGCACCACCTGTAGATAAACACTGTCTGGATACATTTGGAGACAAACATCGTCCAGACAAAATCACTGCCAAAACACGTCTGGAGAGAGGAGAGAGAGATTTGTAGGAGGGTGCTGCTCTGTATTAGGTGGGGGCAAAACGAGGATGGGAGAGAAAGAGACAGGGACAGGCAGGCTTGTGGGGGGGGGGGTAGTTAGCAGAGAGAAAATCTTATGCTTCATGAACAGCGCGTGCGCGCGCGCACACGCACACACACACACACACACACACACACACACACACACACACACACACACACACACACACACACACACACACACACACACACACACACACACACACACACACACACATTAGTTATCGGCCGATATCAGCAATACCGCATTCTGCAGACTGGAGTTAGTGTGATTACCAACCACAGTCCGTATTGTATACAACCCAAAAACCTTGAGTAGCTTTCATCCTTGTTTTGGGGGAACTTCAAAAAACAAATTATAAAAACAACGTTGCATTATAGATGTTTCAGAGAGATGTGCATTAACATTAATCTCTCTAAGTGGCTGCCAATCATCATTTGGTGGGTGGAAAAAAACAATTGGCTTTGCAATTCGGAAAACATGTTAATACGACAAACGGCTCAGAAATTGGATGTTATCAAATATATTTTGCTTTGAAACTCACAAGGAGAAACCATATATCCTTAGTATATCATGTACCTCTACCTTGTCGCAACTGCCCACAGAACATCCCGATCGGGACAGGAACTGTAGGACACTCAGCAAGTGGCTTAAGCATTCAAGCAAGCACTAAATGGTTAAGGAATGGCTGACCAGGCTGTGGCTGCATACCATATAGGATCCATTTAACTTCAAAGCTGGTCTACCCCACACCTGCAGCACTTAAAGAAATTAAATGATTTCATTGAAATAATGACTTCATTCACAAAAGAGTTGCTGTATAATGAAAAATATCCCTGGAGACATTGCAAAGTATAAACGCCAATGAAATAAACATTGCAGATAATCCACCACATTGCCTGTGGATGTGGATGGGATACATCAGTTTGCAGTCCACGCAATTGATATAACTTAATTTTAATGCATCCCTTTTTCACCAGATTTGCTTTGGTTCTCTGTGGAGCATCTCGTGCATCTTCTGAAAATATAGACACAGATCTGGCAGATGCTATGGATTTAGCAGTCCCTCTGCAGGACAGGGTTGTGAGGTAAGGAGTGAATGCATTAAATCATATAGCTCAATGAAGCTGGTTAATTTTAGTAGATTTTATATTCTTTTCTTTACTCAATATAATTCTCCAAACAGTAGAAAAAGATAAGTTTAATGCTTAGGAAATTTCACATTTTCTTGTGTATATATGGAGATCAGACCATAGCCTTGCTTGCTTAAAGTAAATAGGTATATGGGTTTAGTTATAGGACTCATTATTTCTTTAAATTATCAAATTGCACTCCAGATTTCAACACTTATATAGTCCGTATGATATCCGATCTTCAAAGCCGAAATCATATTTCGATGATATACGCCAATATTGTTAACTCACGCAGAGTTATAATTCCATGAGAGTAAATCGTGGAAAATGGCCTCATATAATGCATGAAATCAGTCCAAGCTCCTAATTTGAAAACTATAGCATTTAGAAAATCGACTTATGCAGCGATTCGTAGCTATGATGAACAGACATTAGAAAATATGAGTGAGGGAAGTGAAAAAAACTTTATTGTTAAGAAAACGTTGCAGCCTGTTCCAAGTCAAGGTATGGTTGAGCAGGCCAAAAAAACAAAAAACATGGTGGCTTAAGATCCATTGACGTAACCCAGGATATGCCTAGACTCCAGAGAGAGAGTGGTGGCTGAGGATTGTGCACGATGAAAGATATCATTAAATAAGGCCATTAATTATCTTAAAAAGGGGTATTTTAATTAATCCAAAAACCCAATTTTCAGTCATGCACTTCCCTGAAGTTTTCTTAGTATGCCTGTAAAGTTTCAGGCTGCTAGCTTTCATAGTTTTAGATTTATAGAGGAGACACACTGATACACACACTGAGGAACACACTGACACACTCAAATATCAGGTGCACAACTTCATTACAGGTCCATTATTATGATGCAAGAACACCTTGGAAGGCCAAGCGGTCTTTGACATTCCACATTTGCAAATTGAGCGATGACAAAAAAAGGTCATTTTTTTCAGAGTGCCATTTGAGCTTGACCTTTAACTCTGAGGGGTATGATGTAACTTAAGTATAATTATGCCTTGCTCCTGGGCTGAGACTATCTGGAGAGGGCAATTTCATTCTCATCAGACAAGCCTTAGTTGAGTTATTGTGGAAAATGTTAAAATGAGTATAATTAGGACATGACCTTAAAAATTTGATAAACGTCAAAAATGACTACTCCACATACTTTTTATTCCCATTATTTTGCAAAATTTCATTCAAAAAGTCCCAGCCAGATCCGAGATACAGCTTGGACATTGGCAGAAAAATGGGAGAAAAACCTAAATGATGGATTTGCACTACTGGGGGTGTAATACCTTGACCTTTAACCTGGAGGGAGGGGTATGATGTAAATTCATCATTATTACGCCTTAATCGAAGTGAGAGACACAGACAGAGGACAGAGAGAGAAAGAGAAAGAGAAAGAGAAAGAGAAAGAGAAAGAGAAAGAGAAAGAGAAAGAGAAAGAGAAAGAGAAAGAGAAAGAGAAAGAGAAAGAGAAAGAGAAAGAGAAAGAGAAAGAGAAAGAGAAAGAGAAAGAGAAAGAGAAAGAGAAAGAGAAAGAGAAAGAGAAAGAGAAAGAGAAAGAGAAAGAGAAAGAGAAAGAGAAAGAGAAAGAGAAAGAGAAAGAGAAAGAGAAAGAGAAAGAGAGAGAGAGAGAGAGAGAGAGAGAGAGAGAGAGAGAGAGAGAGAGAGAGAGAGAGAGAGAGAGAGAGACTGAGACTGAGACTGAGACTGAGACTGAGACTGAGACTGAGACTGAGAGAGAGAGAGAGAGAGAGAGAGAGAGAGAGAGAGAGAGAGAGAGAGAGAGAGAGAGAGAGAGAGAGACTGAGACTGAGACTGAGACTGAGAGAGAGAGAGAGAGAGAGAGAGAGAGAGAGAGAGAGAGAGAGAGAGAGAGAGAGAGAGAGAGAGAGATTGAGATTGAGATTGAGATTGAGATTGAGATTGAGATTGAGATTGAGATTGAGATTGAGATTGAGATTGAGATTGAGATTGAGATTGAGATTGAGATTGAGATTGAGATTGAGATTGAGATTGAGATTGAGATTGAGACTGAGACTGAGACTGAGACTGAGACTGAGACTGAGACTGAGACTGAGACTGAGACTGAGACTGAGACTGAGACTGAGACTGAGACTGAGACTGAGACTGAGACTGAGACTGAGACTGAGACTGAGACTGAGACTGAGACTGAGACTGAGACTGAGACTGAGACTGAGACTGAGACTGAGACTGAGACTGAGACTGAGACTGAGACTGAGACAGAGACAGAGACAGAGACAGAGACAGAGACAGAGACAGAGACAGAGAGAGAGAGAGAGAGAGAGAGAGAGAGAGAGAGAGAGAGAGAGAGAGAGAGAGAGAGAGAGAGAGAGAGAGAGAGAAATAAAGAGAAATTTCATTCTCGTTGGACAGCACTCAGGTGAGTTTTGGTGAAAAATGTTAAAATTACGATAATTGGGTCATGACCTTAAAATTTGGTCAATGTCAAAAACATTAAGTCAACCTTGCTTTCTTTGTAATTGGATTATTGATGCAAAATTTCATTCCGAATGTCCTCAGACATTGGCAGTAAAAAAGGTAGAAAAACATAAGTTGGTGGCCTAATATTCCAAGTGTCAGACAAACATTAGTCAAGTTTTGGTGATAAATCTTAAAATGACTATAATTGGTTTGTGACCTAAAAAATAGGTCAAGGTCAAAAAAGTCAACCCCGCATGCTCTCTTCACATTATTGATGCAAAATTTCATTCTGAAAGTATCAACCGGCTCTGTAGTATAGCCAGCCAGCTCCGAGACAAATATATAAATACTTGTGAGGTACCCATGCAATGCACGGGAGAGCCTGAATGCAAACAGGTAATGTGGAAACGGTAAATGCTTAACCATGAACAAATAAATTTCACATTCCTGTTGCACCTTCAGTTGAATCTCAGCCATTGATAGCCTGTTCGTGAAGGACTTGGGCAAAAATCATATTGCAGGTGACCCCAAAATAAATAAGGAGGGTAATATTTCAATGATGTCAATGGTGAAACTGTAAATGCCAAATTCATGAATGTCACTGGTGGAAACCCATCACATCATTTACTGAATTTCCTTTGAACTCAATCTCTCTCTATTTTCATTCCAACCAGCATTATTCCAATCACAAATTAATACTATACCATTAAGATGACAAAATACAATGTTACAAACACTGATGTAAACAAACATAAATGCCATTCTGACGTTACATCTGGATCAGGAGCAGCTTCGTATGGACGGAGAGGTACAGTATTTGTGAAACCTCCCACCCACCTTAGGACACAGACTGGCACCACAAAAGTTTCCGTGGAAGGTTTGGTGGGGTTAGCCCCAAAACTGAGGGAGTAGTCTGGGGATGGACATACGAACAGCCAGACATTCCTGCCTTATGATATAGATTTTTTTTAATTTATTTATACATTTTCGAAATTTTGGGGGTTGAGAGTGCAGGAAGTTATTATTATTTCTTTCTAAATGGTGGTTTAGTACTCCTTTGGAGGGGGGGGTGACTAAGGAACTCTGTGGTACCAATAAAAATTGGAACCGCTAATTGGAGAAAGAAACCCTACAACAGCAATAAGCCTTCCCCTATGCTGTAAGGGTGAAAAGGAGTAAGACAAGGTGACATGATCTCATCCAAATTATTCACTGCCTGTCTGGAGTACTTCAGTTCATTTCGATCACTTCAGTGGGAAGGTAAGGGTGTCAACATAAATGGAGAAAAGTTAAACCATCGAAGATTTGCAGACAACATTGTTGCCTCAGAAGAAAGCTTAGAGAAAATTGAAACCATGCTCATGAAACTCCCTGAAGCCAGCATGAAGTGTGGGCTGATGATGAACATGTCAAAAAAAAAGTAGTTATGAACCCCCTTATAGTTCATGGAGAAATCATAATAAATGGAAACCAAATAGAAGAAGTGGAAGAATACTTATACATAGGGTAATGTTTCAGCCAAAAGGAAACAAACCAAGAACAATAAATAAATGGAAGAATCAAGCTTGAAGGGAGACAATGTGGAAAACTCAGTAGCATCATGAGAGGTAGCTTACAAATATGTCTGAAAAAAAGTTTTCAATCATTGTATTCCAATTATCATCTATGGGGTAGAGACATGGGCATTAACAACAAAAATGGACAAAAAATTAACAGCAGCACAACACAATATGGAATAAGATGTTAGGTATTACATACAAGGATAGAAAGCCAAATAAATGAGTCGGAGGACAAACCCAAACTCAGGATATCTTCGAAATAATCAAACTTAAGAAATGGAAATGGGCAGGACACATTATCAGAGGGTCAGAAAACAGGTGCACAACAATAGGAACAACATGGAGACCTATGGGTGACAGCAGGAACAGGGAAAGGCCACATCAAAGATGGAGGGATGAAATAGACAAATATTGGGGAAAAGTCAATTGGAACAACAAAGCAAGAGACAGAGCAACATGGGATCAATATGTTGAAGATGTTGAAGATGATGATGATGATGATGATGATGATGATGATGATGATGATGATGATGATGATGATGATGATGATGATGATGATGATGATGATCTCGTAGCCGGCCGGGACTTTTGGAATGAAAATTTGCATCAATAATTGGAATAAAAAGTATGCAGGGTGACTTTTTTTTAAACTTGACCTAATTTTAAAGTCATGACCTATTTTTAGACAATTTAACATTTTTCACCCTAACTCGACTAAGTTTTGTCTGATCAGAACAAAATTTCCCACTCTAAATAGCCTAGAGAAGGGTGCATTTAGACGTAATTTACCTCATAACCCTCTGCATTGAAGGTCAAGGTTAAGGTGGTCTGAAACAACATATGGCGTTTTCTGTCAACGCTCAATTTTGCCAATGCAGAATGTTAAAGATGGCTTGGCCTTCCAAGATTTCATTGCATCATAATAGTTAGTGTACCTACATTTAAGTTGTGCACCTGATATTTGTTTAGTACCTTTGACCTACCTCCATAAATCCAAGACCATGAAACCTAACGACCTGAAACTTTGCATGCACAACAAGGGAATTCAAAAGGAGTGCACGAATGAAAACTGGGTGTTTTGTTTCATTTAAACACCCCCTTTGAAAATAATCACTGGTCTTATTTAATTATCCTTTATCAAAGCTTCCTCCTTGGTCAGCCCGCTCCTTGGTCGCAGGGGGTTTTAATTCGCCATTTTTTTTTGGTCTGCTCAACAATGCCTTGAGTTGGAACAGGCCGCAATAGTTTCTTAATGATAAAGCGCTCAACATTTTTTTCCCACTTTCCTCACTCATCATCGAATGCATGGTCTTCATACCTATAAATTGCTGTAAACATAATTTTGCACAGTTTTCATATTAGGAGCTTGGAGCGATTTTATGTATTATGTGATGCGATTTTCCACGATGGCCTTTCACGGACAAATTAAAGTATATAATCCAAATATGAATTCGGTTTTTGAGGATCGGATCATGTGGATTAAATAACTCGAAACCAGGAGTGAAATCTCAAAAAATTAAGAAATCGGCGATGTTTTGGTTTTTGCGGGTGTGTCTCAATACAAAGCACCCTGCCATTGCTTGCCAAGCCAGCTCATCCTTATCAACTGTCTTGTTGGGGTGCTTACTCGAGTGCCTAAGTCACTTAGCGAACCCTCTACAAGCTGCTTGGTTGTTCATTTGCAGGCCATGGTGAAACACAGCAAAAGTACTTGAGTGTCACTCTGAATACACCAATCGATGTAAAAAGTTCAGCCCCCACCTGCCTGCATTGGGCCCTGCAGTGTCGTGTGGTGCTTCAGGCAGTGGCTTGCCTGCGAAAATGGTGTGCAATTTTATTTTACATGACGTTTCCCCCTTTTGCAATCAGCTGTCAGTTCGACATAGATAAATACATATAAAACTAGAAGGGCACTCTTCGACATTGCGACGTCACCAGATATGCCTCTGCCTGCATTATTACATCATTATGCACACTTGTACCAAGTTTGATTTAAATTCCTGAACCCAGATTCAAAATATTAAATAATTCTAGCTACCAGGCCATGCGTCTGATCAGGCTGAAATTTAAAACATATATTCTCCATGACTACGAGATCACAACTTTGATGTTTCACATTGATTTGTGAAGCAGTTCAAGAGAAAGAATTTTTTTTTTAAGATTTTCGTTCAATCCAGTATGACTGCCAGACTATGTGACCTATTGATTTTATTCGTGAACACCCTGACATCTCCAATACAAGGCTTGGGTAACATGTATGAAGCTTCTCCTCGATCTGTCAAGCCATTCTGGAGAAGATTTTTTTTACAGGAATTTGGGGAAATACAATATTGCTGCCAAACCATGTTACCAATGACATCATAGGTAGAGAACTTTTTGTTTCTCAACAATAGGCGATCATACTTATGAATTTTCACCTTGATCTGTTCAGCCGTTTCAGAGAAAAGATTTTTGAAGGTTTTTATGTTAAAAACAATATGACTGCCGAACCACATGACCGATGACATCATTTATTTTTTCCCCCCATACAATTTAGCCCCAGATGACCTTCAAAACTTTTCTTACTGATCAGACAAGGCATTTGTTGTCTGCAATTGTGACATCATAATGAAGCCACCTTTTACAAAAAATAACTTATTTTCCATGTGGAGTACTTGCCATGTGCCAAATTTCAACTTTTTCCTTGGTGCAGTTTTGGAGATA
>NC_140971.1:53796546-53820829 GCF_056783735.1 Eptatretus burgeri
TCGTTCGTGTTATCTGAATTTTTCTGTCGCCTTTTTTCAGTTCCGAAAGCCCTTTGAGACAAATGCGTCTTCTGCACAGCGGGCAAGTTTGGTAAGTTTTTCACGAGAAGCGTCCATACAGGTGTGACAGAGTACACCGCCGATGCTCTGATCAAAATGAAGCCACGGAAAATCTTTGAACCACTGTTGAAACTTCAACTTTCGGTTTGGCAGTATTTGGACTGGGATACAACTGACACCATGAGGTTGAAAAGGCTGATCTGGGAAATTAGGCCGAGTACTCGCACATGCACCCTTTTCTGCTATCTTCTCCTTTGAATCGTCCACCTCTTTCTGGGACTTGATTGCTCCAGGAGAGTGGTCGGGATGTGCTACTTGATGATGTCGTGAAAAACTTTCTGATATCCATATCCTCTATGAAACGAGAAGGGAATTACATTTCAGTTGAATAAATTTTGACATGTGAATTATAAGGGTTATTTTTGCGTAACAGGGCATTTTTAAGGTCAACATACTTTTGGCGAGGTCACTATACCTCCAGGCACAATGTTGACATGTCATAAGCTTTGCGTAGCACATGTATTACTAAAAGAGCACCGATTCGAGTTCAGTTATTAATTTAGCATCTGAGCTCCCAATTTAGCATTCCATTTCTCGCTTAGTTCCCGGCTACATGCTTATTACTTTTATTACTTTTGGTTAGGGTCAGATACCCTGGTATTTTATTTCCTGGGATTATTAATATTCATCATTTTATTTAATCTGCATTTAATTAACCAATGAGCTAAAGTTGAGTGAGATGATTATGATATTATTGGTTCATAGTTATCGTCATCGTTAAAGATTGTGTTCTTGATTTGCATGCCATCAAAAGGGTTCACCAAAGGAATGAGCTAAAATCAGTTGTAATGTGAACATTTATGTAATTCTTTACCTCTCACAACCACGAGACCAGGAGACGAGGGATTAAGATCTGTTGCCGTCCGGACGTGCACTCTCTTCTTTCCAATTATTGTACATAGTTTGTTGATTTGTAAATACGTTCATCATTTCCACTAGTGCGTGCCCGTACATACGTGCCCGTACGTGCAAAAAAAACAAAAAAAATACAACTTTGAAACCGCGTGCCTTTGTTTAAGTATAGTGCGTGCCCGTACGTTTTGTTTAAGTATAGTGCGTGCCCGTACGTTTTGTTTAAGTAGAGTGCGATATAAGTTAGAAAGGTGAAATAAACCATTTTGGTCGCTAAAGGGGCCCAGAACCGTTGTGGGGTCGACATGGTGAAAAAGAAGCTGACAATCCTCTTTATTTTATTTTCAACGCTGCATTTAAAATCTCTAATTTAATCATTCTAAATCACACAGTTTAATGAGACACCTTATTCTGTCGGTCTATCCTTCGTCTTTGTCCTCGTGCAAACGGGAAATTATTTGGATGATGGCGGAAGAGAAATTCCTTCCGGAACGTTATTTTTCCTCGTAAAAATTGCAAGCCCCTCAAAGGGGGCAGCTAAGCTACGAAGCCGAAGCCTTTTTTAATCGGATTTTCGAGGTAATCTCATTACTACCCTATAGATACTGTATAATAGTACTGCAGCAAAGCAAACCAATTGTTCGACTTTTCATAAAAGCACCAAAATTGGTACCTATGATGACTAATGTATTCTGAACAATTCTGGATATGGAGCCACTCGAGATTTTGCCTTGGTCAGCTTTGGCGGCCATTTTGGAAAATGGCCACCATTCGACTTTAACAACATGGGATATCTGTCATTGTTATTCTCTTTGTAGCTTTACAATGATCTACAATGACTTCAAGGCAGGCCACTTCACAATGCAAAAGACCAAGAGGGCATTCTCAGAAATTCCTCTTGACCAAGTGCATGACCAAAACAATGCCCGTGTCAAGGGTGACGGAGGTGCCGTTGGCTTGACGGACAATCCCAGTGCTCTGAGGCACTGGATGGTCGCCGGACCCGAGGTGGCCAGAGTGATCATGGAGTTTGAGGAGGCGAACATGCATCCAAATGCCAATAAGGAGACACGTCACCATGAAGAAACACCACGTGTACAGGAAGCATTTGCCAAAGATGTACAATCACTTGTGGCTGTTATTGAAGAGCTGGGGAATCCCTTAGAGGAGGATAGTCCAGATTTGCTGGTCCTAGACACCAAGGAGATTTCCGATCTTGCAGTGATTGAAACAGTTCGCACTGCCAGGCAGATTGGACAAGAACAGTTTCAGGCATACTCAAAGGATTGCCTCATTGACAGAACCAAGACTATTGACGAACCTATAAAGAGGAACAAACTCCCCCTCTTCGGAACAGACAGAAGACCAAAAGCACCCAAAGGAAAGGAAGCATCTGTGAAGAATGATATGGCCTTATTTGCAAGGCTCTACATAGGCTGCCAGAACCGTGATGGGAACCTGGACGAGTTCTTCCGTCATGAAAATCAAGCATGCCCTCCCGCGTTATCTGATGCAGGTAAGCTACACGTGGGTAGCAAAAGCGACTTGCTGGTGTGCCTTGAAGGCATTGCTGAAGCTCAGTCTGATGCACCTGCTGTCACTTCTGTTGGCCTTGATGGCGCCATCATCATGCAGATGTTTAATCCTGGCACTGCCAAGACATTTGAAGAATATGCCCACCAAGTCTTCAACCCATACGTCGAGGGGCAGCTGCGTCGTCCTTCATGTCTCGACCTTGTTTGGGATAGCTACAAAGATGGCTCCTTGAAGACGGTGACAAGGGAGAAACAAGGAAAAGGGGTGCGATGGCGCGTGGTGAGCACCGCAGCCATACCAGGAAACTGGCAGAGTTTCCTACTTGTTGACGCAAACAAGGTGGAGCTCTTCACCTTCCTGTCCGATGTCCTGGTGCAGTCCTTCCATGACGAGGCAAAGGAGCTGGTAGTCACTGATGGTGAAGCAGTCATCTGCCTTCCAAGGCAAGAAGATGAAAGCTCTCTGGCTCCATGCGGTCAAGAAGAGGCAGACACTCGCATCATGCCACATGTGGCCCATGCTGCAGAACCTGACCACCGTCGGATTCAAGTTCGAACCGTAGACACCGACGTCATCGTCTTGGTGGTGATGGTAGCCCAGGCACTACCATGCATGGATGAACTCTGGATTGCCTTTGGGACGGGCAAGAACTACCGCTGCAGCCGTGCCCATGAAATAGCTACCTCCCTCAGTCCACAGAAGGCACGTGCCCTCCCTGTCTTCCATGCCATGACCGGATGTGACAGGGTATCAGCATTCGTGGGGCATGGGAAGAAATCTGCCTGGGCCACATGGAACTCTTTTCCAGAACTGACAGATTATCTTGTGACCCTGACCACCACGCCAGTCAATATCCAGGATGACATAATGCACTGCATTGAAAGGTTTGTGGTGCTCCTCTATGACCGCACCAGTCCATATACGGACGTCAACGAGGCCAGAAAGAAACTCTTCGCCAAGAGGAACTCGGTCCAGCGCATCCCACCTACCTACGATGCTTTGGAACAGCATGTGAAGAGATCAGTCTTCCAGGGTGACTATGTCTGGGGGCAGGTCATGGTCCCTCAACCCGTGCTTCCATCACCAACAAGCTGGGGCTGGCGGCAAACAGAGGATGGGTCCGACAAACCGCTCTGGACCACACTCCCTGAGGCTTCAAAAAGCTGCTTCGAGCTGGTGTTGTGCAGCTGCAAAAAAAGGCTGTAGAAACTGCTGCAAATGCAAGAAGGCTAATCTGCAATGCACTGGACTGTGTACTTGTGAAGGAGAATGCCAGTAGACAGACGCAGTAGACAGAGACTGAAATATCGGCCAAGCTTAGAATGTGCAAATGCAAAGTCGCATTGCTTGTAAAAGTGTTGACTTCTTGATCCAGAGCCAGTACACTTGAGCTCAGAAACTCATATTGTACGAGACTGATGTATGCGTGTACCATGTGTCTTGGTAGAATGGTCGTAGACAGTAAACCGTAGCAGCTTCAAAGTGAAGTGTGCAATAATTTGACTACATTTTCTGAGTTTGTCATTATCACGATTATCAGTTCCCTTTTCAAAATAGAGTAAAGTATGTAATCTATAATGTAATTTTTGTTGATTCCAAACCCATTGAATGTGATGGATATCATTTGACTCTTGCTCTCCAGGCAATATTGGGTACTTTTCAGCGAAAAGTTTCAGGAGAGCAGCAATTTACAAATCAAATAATGACCTTTTTACCGAAAATACTGGCTCATAATATTTGAATACGCCTTTTCATGGTCAATTTACTGAATTTTACACTTTCCTTATATCTACCACCAATACAATGATAAAATAAGCGCATATAGCCAATTTCGCTAAAGTAGAATGGCGGTCATTTTGGAAAATGGTCGCCGAAGTTGACCAAGGCACAATCTCGGGTAGCTCCATATCTAAAATTGTTCGTCATACATTATTCTACATGTGTACCAATTTTGGTTCTTTTATGCAAATTTGAACAATTGATCTGAAATATCAGACTACGCTGCAGGACTATAATCCGAGAACAGAATTCAAAAATAATTTTCCGTTCGTTTGTCCGAACCGCTTAGGTGAATTTTGCATATTTTTCAACAGCTACATTTTAAAATCTATAATTTAATCCTCATAAGTCCGACGACCGAAAGATACCTCTCGTTTTGTAGGTCTATACCTCCCCTAAGTCCAAGTACCGATGAAAAAATTATTTGCATTAACCGCCGCAAAAGCGAGTGAATCAGCGCATTTTATTATATGTTTCCCCAAGTATTCAAAGCTAATTTAGTCGCCAAAATACCCACTTTCCTTCGATTTTCACCTGGTTTTCAACGTTGAGAATTAGGCCACTGTTATCGATTGCGAAATATGAAAACAGAATTACAAAATATCTTTCCGCTCGTTCGTGCGAGCCGGTAGAGTGAAACCGCGTCATCCTGCACAAGCTCCACCATCTCAATCAGCATACCAGACCGCAAAATCTTTTATTGGCTTATAACTCGACGGTGCAAAGTCACAAAAATTAAACACACACATCATCGTGCAGGTAATAATATCAGGAATCTGGCAAAATAAGTTAGAAAGGTGAAAGAAACTATTTTGGTCGCTAAAGGGGCCCCGAGCCGTTGCGGCCTAACACTATATGAGGTGTGGCGCTCCGGGGAATGAAGCCGCAATTTCGTTAAACACTCATAAAATGACGATACAAAGTCCAAAAACGTCCCAACATACCTCAAAATGTCCAGGTCACATTCCCTGTTAGTGGGTGAACAATCCAATGCTTGGCGAATTCTGCTTCACAATGATATGAAGAGCCGACATCGAAGGATCAAAAAGCAACGTCGCTATGGACGCTTGGCCGGTGGGAGACCATGGCTTGGGAAGCACGGATTCTCAATGTTGAATTGTTAACCCATCATCTTTAATAGAACTGTAAGAGACCAATAAAACTAACGGTTCTTTTTCTTTTGTTGTTTTTGGCAAAAAGTAAAGATCCAGAGAGGCTCTGTATTGGGCAACCCCCCCCCTCTATTTACGTGAAATGGTTTAGTCCAACTCCCAAAGCCAAAGCAGATGCGAACGGCTTGCGAGCACGGAGACCATAACTTGGGAACTACTTGTCCGATTAATTTCAAACCTTGAAAATGCACATCCGCGGGTCCCCAGCAATATACTTGGCAAGTTTCAAGTAGATCGGACCAGTGGTCGTCGAGAAACAGCGGTCGCAGACAAACATGCTCACAGACAAACATGCACACAGAGATTGCTGGAATTATAGAGAGATTTAAAAATTTATTCTTGTATTTGAGGAGCATCTCAGCCTGGATGTACTAGAGCAGCTCGTTTTGTGTTACGTAACTTATGTTCAATGAAAAAAGTGTGGGGGACAATCGATATGTTGTCACCCACTTGATAAAAAGTGGGGGGGGGACATGTCCCCCCGGTCCCCCACCAATCGACGCCCGTGTGTGTGTGTGTGTGTGTGTGTGTGTGTGTGTGTGTGTGTGTGTGTGTGTGTGGGTATATATATATATATATATATATATATATATATATATATATATATATATATATATATATATATATATATATATATATATATATATATATATATATATATATATATATATATATATATATATATATATATATATATATATACCGCCTCCAAACGATACAACATAGCTGGTCTCACTACCGCCTTATATATTTTCCCCTGAACTCTTGCAGCTACCCTTCTGTCACAAATCACTCGTGCAACTCTTCTCCACCCACTCCATCTTGCCTGCACTCTCTTTTTTACTTCTCTCCCACACTCTCCGTTACTTTGGACAGTTAATCCCAAGTATTTAAACCCATCCACCTTCCCCACCTCAACTCCTTGCAACCGCACCATACCACCACCCTCCCTCTCATTTACGCACATGAACTCCATCTTACTCCTACTGACCATCATTCCGCTTCTCTCCAGTGCGTAGCTCAACCTCTCAAGGCTCGCCTCAGCCTGCTCCCTACTCTCCCTCCAGATCATGATGTCATCGGCGAACATCAAAGTCCATGGAGACTCCAGTCTGATCTCGTCCGTCAATTTTTCCATCACCATTGCAAAGCGGAAAGGGCTCAGAGTCGATCCTTGGTGCAATCCCACTTTTACCTTAAACCGTTCCGTCATTCCTACCGCACTCCTCACCGCTGTAATACTGTCCTCATACATATCCTGCACAATCCTCACATACTACTCCACCACTCCCGACTTCCTCATACAATGCCACAACTCCTCTCTTGGCACCCTGTCATAAGCTTTCTCTAAATCCACAAACACACAATGTAACTCCTTCTGGCCTTCCCTATACTTCTCCATCAACATTCTCAAAGCGATCATCGCATCAGTGGTGCTCTTTCCTGGCATAAACCCATATTGCTGCTCACAAATCATCACCTCTCTTCTCAACCGAACTTCCACTACTCTTTCCCACAACTTCATGGTGTGGCTTAACAACTTTATCCCTCTGTAATTTCCACAGCTCTGCACATCACCCTTGTTCTTGAAAATCGGAACCAGTACACTTGATCTCCACCCCTCCGGCATCCTCTCACTTTCCAATATTTTATTAAACAATCTGGTTAACAACCCCACTGCCATCGCTCCTAATCACTTCCATGCCTCCACTGGTATACCATCTGGGCCAACCGCCTTTCCACTTTTCATCTTCTTCGTAGCAGTCCTCATTTCATCCTTACTGATCCACCCCACTTCCTGATTCACTATCTCCACCTCTTCCAACCTTCTCTCTCTCATTTTCTTCATTCATCAGCTCCTCAAAGTACTCCATCCACCTTCTCAACACACTCTCCTCACTCGTCAGCACATTTCCATTTATGTCCTTTATCACCCTAACCTTCAGCAGATCATTCCCAGCTTGGTCGCTCTGTCTTGCCAATCGGTATAAATCCTTTTCCCCTTCTTTTGTATCCAACTTCTCATACAGCTCGTCATATGCCTTTTTCTTAGCCTTTGCCACCTCTCTCTTTGCCTTGCGCCGCCACTCCTTGTACTCCTGCCTACTTTCTTCATCTCTCTGACTATCCCACTTCTTTTTCGCCAACCCCTCCATGCTTATACTTTCCTGTACTTCCTCGTTCTACCACCAAGTCTGCTTATCTTCCTTCCTCTGTCCAGATGTCACACCAAGTACCTTCCTAGCTATCTCCCTCACCACTTCAGCTGTAATTGCCCAATCATCCCACCCATCTTTACCACCATCCAACACCTGTCTCGCCTCCTCCCTAAATTCCACGCAACAGTCTTCCTCCTACAGCTTCCACCATCTGGTCCTTGGTTCAGCCCCCACTCTCTTCCTCAACCTCACCTCCAAAATCATCCTACAGACCACCAATCGATGCTGTCGAGCTACACTCTCCCCTGCCACCACCTTACAGTCTCTCATCTCTTTCAGGCTGCATCTCCTGCTTAAGATGTAATCCACCTGTGTGCACTTTCCTCCACTCTTGTAAGTCACCCTGTGTTCCTCCTTCTTCTTCTTAAAATACGTATTTACCACTGCCATTTCCTGCAATTGCAATTCGTTTTGTTGTCCGCATAATGATTTGGCATAGGTTTTTACGCTGGATGCCCTTCCTGACGCAACCCTGGTCGCCTCTTACGACACACAGGGATATGGTACACCTATTCTAACCGGGGCATACACCAGGCCCAGTACACTGGTACTCATTTTATTGTAATAAAACCATCCTAATATATATCTGAATAATAATAAACAACGTAATAAAACTTTTCCCCGCTCAAATCATATACAGTATATATGTGTGTGTGTGTGTGTGTGTGTGTGTGTGTGTGTGTGTGTGTGTGTGTGTGTGTGTGTGTGTGTGTGTGTGTGTGTGTGTGTGTGTGTGTGTGTGTGTGTGTGTGTGTGTGTGTGTGTGTGTGTGTATAAATTTGCCAGTATATAATATATAATAATAAATAAGTGGTATTTTCTGGTATATAAATAAAAGTAAAAATCTGTCTGTATGTCCTTATGTCCCATAACGACTCCGAAGCCCTTGGGCCGATTGACACCAACTTTTCAGGTTATCGTCAGGCGGTCCCGACTTTGGTTTTCCGCACAATTTTTTTTTTTTTTTCGAAATTTATTTGTTTATTTTTTGATTTTTTTTTCGGATTTCTAATCACTGTCATTATTGGAGTTATTTCTCCATTGTGGCGGACCAGTCCCATCACTTTGTCTGGTAACTATTCCGAGACCAAGGATGACAAATAGATATGACGGGAAATTCCCATTACGATTGTATGAGTCAAATTAAAATCGTCTCTCTTTCATTAATTAGTTCCCACGAGCAACCGGATTACGTGATATTTCAATACCTATACCATAAAATATCAAACACCAAACAGTCAAACAAATGGCATTTTTGATCGCTTCAGACCCCATTAGACCTTCTAAGACCCTCTAGACCCTTATTCTAGACACTTTAGATCCCTTAGACCTCATGAGATTCGTTAGACTCTTTAGAACCCTTTTATCCCATTTAGACCTAACTACTATTGGATGTGTGGTGACAGATGACCTTTAGACCCTTTAGACCAGTGGTTCCTAACAGGGGTTTGGTGGGCCAGTCTCAGGGGTTCGGTGAAAGCCCTCCGAAACACATTGAAATTTTTCTATAATTTGCTTTCAGTATAACTTAATTTTATTTATTTTTTTATTAGGATCAGGATGTCAAGTAAGAAAAGGAAATGGTCGGAGGATTACGTGCAGTACGGGTTCACGTATACCACGGAGCAGGACGGAACTCAGCATCCTCAATGCATGCTTTGCTATGTGAAATCAATATGTGATTCCAGCCTTGTACCAGCGAAATTACAGGAACACTTCATAAAATTGTACGGCGAGGGACAGTACAAGGAAGCAACGTGAGATGAATTCAAATTCCAAAGAGCTCGATTCGATGCAAGGGCTACTTAGCCCGCTCATAACTTCATTCCAATTGACAAACCGATCCTCAGCGCCTCGTATGAAGTTGCGTATCTAATCGCAAAACAGGGCAAACCACAGACCGTTGGCGAAACACCCATCAAACCGGCCGCATTGAAGATGGCCAACATCATGCTTGTAAAAGTTGCTGAAAAGTTGTCTCTTGTTCCACTCTCAAAAGACACCATCAGCAGCAGAATCGATGACATGAGCGATGATATCTTTGCCCAGGTAGTTACAAATTTATTTGCGAGTCCATCAAAATTCAGCCTTCAACTCGATGAGACCACTGACGTTTCCAATTTGAGCCAGCTCATCGTATTTGTGCATGATGTCAAGGGAGACGAGATCACGGAATAGTTTCTGTTCTGCAAGCCTCTCACAACAACGACTAAAGTAGCTGACGTGAAGAAACTTGTGGATGACTTCTTCAGAAGCAACGGTCTTTCGTGGAACATGGTGTCTGCAGTTTGCTCTGACGGGGCTCCAGCCATGCTGGGGTGCAACTCTGGTTTTGGAGCGCTGCTGAAGGCCGATGCACCACACGTCATGTCACGCACTGTCTCCTGCACAGACACGCACTGGCATCAAAAACTCTGCCTCCAGAACTGGCCGATGTTCTGAAAATCGTCGTTGAAACTGTGAATTACGTGTGAAGCAGTGCTCTGAATCATCGCATCTTAAAAGAGCTGTGCAATGAAATCGGCTCTGAATTCGAAGTCCTTCTGTACCACTCTAACGTCCGGTGGTTATCACGAGGGAGGCGCTGAGGCATGTTTTTGCCTTGCGTTGAGAATTGCCAGATGCAGGGCGGTGGAATGAATGTCATCGAAGCTGAAGAAAAGCTGAGCACTTTTTGAAAGAAGTTACCATTGTGGGAGGCGGCGAACAGAGAAGGACAACTTCGCGAACTTTCCACTACCGGACGAGTTCGTGAGCGGAATTGAAGATGATTCCGAAGTTGGAGGCACTGCTATACCAAGGGAACTGAAGCAAGCGATTGCCACGCACTTGGATGAGCTGGGAAAGTCATTCGATGGATATTTCCCTGACCAAGCACAACACCCAGCATGGGTGAGACAGCCATTTACTTTTGGCGTTGCAACGGCAGATGTCAACGATCAATACCTTGACGACGTCATCGAACTTCAGCAGAGCCAGACTCAACAACAACTCTGACACATCAACGCTCTCAACGTTTTGGTGCCGCCAAATGGAAGGGTATCCTCTCCGCTAAAATTGCCCTTGAGATCCTCACGCAGTTCGTTACAACGTATCTCTGTGAGCATGCATTTTCAAAACTGCTGGACATCAAAACAAAGAAAAGGAGCAGACTTGCATGCGAAAGTAATATGAGGGTGGCCCTTGCCAAAACAAAGCCACGCATTTCCCAGATAGCCTCAAAAAAACAAGAACAAAAATCGCATTAAGATCCAATTCTTCTTATTATCCAAATATACTTTTGAATTTTGATGCAATTTGATTTTTATTTTTGTATTAATTAGAATTGAATTAATTCTTCTTATTATACAAATATACTCTTGAATTTTAATGCAATTTTTTTTCATTATTGTATCAATTAAAATTGAAATTTTTGGTCAAATTTGAGGGGTTCAGCGAGTGTACGGAGGTTTTTGTTAGGGTTCTGCGCCTCTGAAAAGGTTAAGAACTACTGGCTTAAGAAGCACCAATGCTCTGCACAGAGTATGGTCCAAATGGATGGATGGTCAGGGTTTTGGGTCAAGGTGCACCACAAGGTTGTGTTCTCTCCCTTGTTATGCTTTCTTTGTACACAAGTGAGTGCAGCAGTTCAAGTCATAATTGTTATTTTATAAAATATGCTGATGATACAGTAATTAGTGGATTCAAACTCAACTGTAAGCATGAATATCGAATTATTTAGTTCTTAATGTTTATAAGACACAGGAATTTTTTTTGTCAATCTTCCTCACTTAACATGTACTTATGTGAGCCTGGTATTGGGTTAGCAGTTAGGGTGGCTGGCTTGGGATCTTCGGGTCCTGAGTTTGAGCCACATTGGTTGCTGAATTAACACCAGGTGGGGTTGACTCAGCCTGTCATCCTTCCGAGGTTGGCGAAATGAGTACCAGTGTGCTGGTATAGGGGCACAGCATCAGCTACCATATGCAAGAAGAAAAAAAATTAAAATAAGAAGGTGTTAATGATATTTTGATAATTCATGACCATAGTATAGAACAGTTTCTGACCATCAGTATGTGGGAACAGTGATAGATGACAAATTGAAATGCAACAATTCCCAAGTGTTGGCTGGTAAAGCAAACCAAGCATTGTACTTTTTAAGGGAACTGTTAGGGTACCTGTCTCCGACGAGTTTGTAGATGTCTGCCTTCAAATGAGCAATTTTTTGGAGTTTGTATTTATAGAAACGGGAATTCAACGTGAAGTGATGATGTGGACTGTGACATGTGGTACATGTTTACCTTATAGACAATGCCTTTCCACTCAGAATAACTATTGTTTGAGATTAAAAATGTCACTTAGCTGCGCCTGGATGGGTTTGAGAATTGTGGAGTAGCGGGTGAAACCCAAATCTTATCCAGGTTTCTCCTGATGACTCCATCTTTGCTCTTTTCTTATTCGGGTTCCTTCTTGGTCTCCCGTTTCAGTCCATAGCACGATATGTGCAAAATCCAAATAAACCATAGTTGCCATGAAAACACAGCAATTTGGTAATTTGGAAAATTTGATCTCTCAAAAGTTTTACATGACGGAATGTTGTGTATAATGAATTTACTTGATCCATTTTATAATTGTGGCCTAATAGATGTTTTACAAGTTTTGGATGGCATTGACATTGATCTCTGACTAATTTTGACCAGATTTTATACGCCGACTCTACACATGCGTATAGTACAAATAAGCTGTGGAAGTTTCAATTTGATATCTTGAGGTTTGGAAAAATCTTGATGTGGGACTTTTTCTATGCCACGTGGGACTTTTCTTTGTCAAGTGGGACTTTCTTTGTCAAGTGGGACTTTTCTTTGTCAAGTGGGACTTTTCTTTGTCAAGTGGGACTTTGTCTGTGCCACATTGGACTTTTCCCAATGCCAAGTCAAGATGAGCAGAAATTGAATAAAAGGCAGAGAAAATTAATTAACTATATTCTTTGCCCTCTTAGCTCTGTACTGAGGTGGTCCTTAGAGGTCTTAAAGGGTGTTAATGGTGTTAATGGTCTTATGGTCTTCAAGGGTCTTAGGAGTCTAAAGGGGTCGCAAGGGTCTTAAGGGTCTTCATGGGTATTAGGGCTCTTGAGGGTCAATAGTGTATTAGGGGTATTGAGGTTCTTTAAAAGCCTTACGGTTATAAAGGGTCTAAAGCAGGGGTTCCCAAACTCAGGGTTGCAACCAGAACTTGAAAAAAAACCCTCAAAATCCATGATTTTTTTTTGGGGGGGGAGGGGGGGTGACACATGGAAAGCGTTTTCTCCGACAATTTTTATCATAAGTCGTGTACCAATACCAATTAGGTACCGGTACCATTTGGGTCACGAGGCGAATGCGTTTCAAATTTTGGGTCATGGACAAAAACAAGTGTGGGAACCATTAAAAGTCTAAGGGGTCTTTAGGGTATTGAAGTCTTGAGGGTTTTAAAGGGTCTTGGGGGTAGAGCTTTTTTTTTTTTTTTCGCTCAGTCCTTGGTCCAAGTATTCTTACTTTCAGTTTGTTAATGTACATTTGGTGATTTGTCAAAAGAGGATGTAAAGAAATTATAAAGACCCAGGAAGATTGTCCAATGAGAAATACGGACAAACCTTCCCTCAATTTGTACCCTGCATGAGACATATGCTGTATTGAACATTCACAAGATAATTCAAAACCCATCGTATGCAAAATTTGGTGGAGATCAGCCCAGTCATTGTTTTTATAATGATTTTCAGATGTACGCGCAGGCATGCACGTACGCACGCACACATGTACACCTTATTTAATATATGTAATAGGATATAAACACTCCCTCCTTTCCAACATCATTATTCCCAAGCTTCGATTTTGAATTGCCAGTGGATGTAAAATTTCATCTTTTCCACATGGACAATAGATTAATAAATGATGGACAATTCATCAAATAACTAGAAGCGTACTTGGTAGAGCGTATAACTCCGCCACCTAATGCCTGATCCATGAGACCATATCGGGCCCAATACATTTTTGAAATATCATGCTATACAGTACTGTATAGTTTTTGGCCCTCTCTCTCAATGAAGAAGAATCACTTTAAAAATTAAATAATTCTCGCATCCAGATACGGATTTGGATCTTCACAAAAATCTAATCAATTTGTCCTTGTCACACCCAACCTGCCCACCAAGTTTCATCGGAATCTGTCCACAACTTTTTCAGATATCAGGCACAAAGCCAAACAGACTGAAATGAGAGCGAGAGATGAACCTTCAGAGTTTAGGCTTTATTCCATTTGATTGGAGCCGCTTCTGTGGGCACACCAGGAAATACAGGTTCAGCTAGGAGTACATAAGCAGAAACGTATACATGTGCAGTTAACCATTGCAGACTAATCCGCGTAAGCACGGAGTTCGATATAATCTCCATTCTCACCAGTCAATGAGCACCTTCAGTTAACGAGCATCAAGTGGACAGCCGATGTCAATAGCAATGCCCCGGGGACAATCCACCCGTGCCGCAGAGACCTCCCCTTATACGCGAGACGCACAACATGTGATCCCGCGTCATGTCCCTTGATTCACGTTAATTCACCACATTCTCCTCACCTTTAAAATGTAACTAGGGGCCCATCTTACACACCATGATTGCTTTAGCACTATAGGAGTATACATTTCAAGCAACGCGGACTAATAGATCTACAGGAGCATACATGCCAAGCAGTGATTATTTTGAGTTGTAGGAGCATGGAAATGAGCATCGATATATGATATAATGGGCATATAGGAGCATGAGCAGCGAGAATGCCGATAATCTCCTTCACAGATTGAGTCGTCGAGGGGCTCTTATTCATCTACCTCTCCGGGAGTAAACGGCAGTTTCACTTGAGGGAGACTCCCGATCCTCTTAGTGAGCCTCGACTTGTGCCGGGATGACTCCTCGATCGCTCTCGGGTGGAACGCGGCAGCCCCGTCGCCTGGCGGAGTTCCTGGGGAAATGTCAGAAGGAGGAGTGCCAGGAGGTGGTGTACCGGCGGGAGGAGTACCGGCGGGAGCCAGATGGCGAACCGACACAGTGGTCTCCCTGCCATCCGGGAGCCTGACATGAGCAAACTCTGGATTAGTCTCAATGAGCTCGACCCCTCCACCAGCGGTTCATACTTGCTTTGTCGTACCGGGCGTTTCATGAACACTGTACCGGGGTGGGTCAGCCAGTTGGGCACCGTTTGACTGTCAACATAACGTCGTTGGTGAGTAAACATACGTTCGTGAGGAGTGGCATTTGTGGACGTGCAGAGCAAAGAGCGTATGGAATTCATTGCGTCAGGAAGAGCAACCTCCCATCGCTCGGGGCCCAGTCCTCTCGATTTCAGCGCCAGAGTTATGGCTTTCCAAATAACTCCATTATACCTTTCCACCTGCCCGTTTCCCTGTGGGTTGTAACCCGTCGTTCGACTAGTTGCTATGCCGTGCTCTAATAGGAATTGTTTTAGCCCGGCCGACATGAAACACGGCCCTCTGTCTGAATGTATGTACGAAGGTCTCCCAAACATAGCGAAGAGGTCAGAGAGACATTTTACGACAGTGCCCGAGGTCATATCCGAGCACGGAAACGCGAAAGGGAACCTTGAATATTCATCAACAACGGTGAATATATATCTGTTGTCTGTCTCGGTCGGTAGGGGCCCTTTGAAGTCGATGTTTAGTCTCTCGAAGGGGGAAGTAGCCTTGATCAGTCTGCCAGATGCCGCGCCAAAGAATCTGGGTTTTAGTTCAGCACAAACAGGGCATGAAGCATTCATTTGTTTAATATCTTCAACAGAATAGGGAAGATTTTGTCTGCGTACGAAATGTGCCATCCTGGTTACCCCTGGGTGGCACAGAGACACATGGAGGTCTTGCAAAGCCTGACTGATTGTTGCCGAACTGTAGACCCGGGAGAAGGTATCTGCAGCAGGGTTTTCCTTCCCGGGCCGGTAAACAATGTCGTACCTGTAGCAGGCTAGGTCTATCCGCAATCTCATAATTTTTTCATTCTTAATTTTCCCGTTATTTTTCCCATCAAACATGAAAGCCACGGATCGTTGGTCCGTAACGAGCGTGAAGTGGTTTCCCAGTAAATAATGTCTCCATTTACGCAGCGCTTCGACGATGGCGTACGCCTCCTTCTCTATTGCCGAGTGTCTCTGCTCGCTTCTAGAGAGAGTTCTCAAGAAGAAAGCGACCGGCCGCCCAGACTGATTAAGTGTTGCAGCTATGGCGTGATTTGAAGCGTCGGTCTCCACCACGAAGGGCACCGAGCTGTCGATCGATAAAACCACGGACTTACTGATATCATCCTTGAGATCGTGGAAAGCTTTCACGACAGCGGCATCTGGTGGAAAGTTTTTGCAATGCACTAGGGGATGTATTTTCTCGGAGTATTGCGAAATCCATCTTGCATAGTAAGCGAACATCCCGATCACCCGGCGCATTGTTTGCAAGTCCTGAGGTGGTGGAAGCTCACGGAGCGGGCGCAATCGCTCAGGATCAGGCTTAATTGTGCCGTCGGCTATCGTGTAGCCGAGAAGGTCAATTGACCTTGCCGAGAATACGCATTTCTCGTAGTTGAGAGTCAGATTATATTTTCCAGCAATGCTCAAGAATCTGTCCAGATTCCTATCATGTTCCCTCTGATCCCTACCGCACACTGTGACATTATCCACGTAAACAAAAGTGTCTTCGAGGTTTTCATCTGAGATGATGTCGTCCATAACCCGTTGGAAGCAAGCTACTCCATTCGTGACACCGAATGGTATCCTTCTGAACTGGTAGAGGCGCCGCCCTGCCTGGAATGCAGTGTACGGTTTGTCTTCCTCTCGGATGGGAATTTGATGATAGGCGCTTCGCAAGTCGATGGTACTGAATACCTTATAATTGGCCACGCGTTCGACCATCTCATCTATGCGCGGCAGGGGGTAGGCGTCGAGTTGGGTGAAGCGATTGACCGTTTGGGAATAATCGACAACCATCCGTCTCTTATGGTTCTGACTGCTGGTTACTAACACCTGTGCGCGCCATGGCGAATCGCTCGGTTCTATAATTCCCTCCTCCAGTAATCGCTTGGTTTCTGAAGTGATGAAATTCATGTCAGCAGTGGTATATCGCCGCGATTTGATCGCTATCGGTTTGCAGACCGGCGATAAGTTAGCGAACAGCTGGGGGACGTCACCTCCGCGGTGGTCAGCGCATTTAAAATTAGACGAGGCTTGCTTCCTCCAAAGGGTATTTCGACGCTCGTGTGCTGCTTGAGGACATTATGACCCAGAATTACGTCTGCGCACAAATCACGAAGCACCAGCACCTTTACATCCCGATGCGTGTACCCTTTTACGTCCAATTCAACATTGCAGTACCCTCGTACGCGGGATTGTAGTGAGGTGGCGGCCATGCATACCGTATTGTCAGTCGGGTGGATTACCCATTTCCTGCCCTTCACTAGCGAGCTGTTGACGAAACTTTCAGAGCTACCGGTATCAATCAGTGCCTCAGCCATATGCCCGTTAATTCGCACGTTGATGATAGCCTTGGATAGATTCCCCGGGGAGGCTGCAGTCAATTTATTTTGCGAGTAGAGAGCCGCAGAAGTGGGTTTATTCCTCCTTAGAGTAGATTTACATACCCTGGCATAATGCCCTTTCTTGTCGCAATTCATGCATGTGGCATCTCTGGCGGGACATTTTTGACGAGGATGCCTTTTGTACCCACAAAAGAAGCATTTACCGACCGGAGCAGTTGCTGAGGAGTTTGACGAGGTCTGGGTATCCGGCTCCTCGGGTGTTTCTCCATCCCTCATGTCTGGCTGTGTCTGTGCCAGTGGGGTTCCTTGGGTTCCCATCGTAGCAGCGTTCATGAGCAGCATCGGTGTCCCAAATGACTCAGATTGCTGCTGAGCCGTATCCATCGCTCGAGCCTGATCGACTACCTTGTCAAGAGTGGGTTGCGCTTTCTCTAGCAAGCGTTGCCGTATGTGGGCTGATCTGAGTCCTTGGATGAATGCCTCCCGTGTGGCTTCCTTTCGGTGTTCCTCGGCGCTTACCGCCCGGAAGCTGCAGTCTTTTCCCAGCTGATTCAGAGCTTGCAGGAACTGATCGATTGTCTCCCCGGCTGCTTGCTTGCGTGTGTTGAGAAGATGTCGTATGTATACCTCGTTCTTGGGCTTCACGTAGAGCGCCTGCAGCACGTCAATCGCTGCTTCGTAAGTGTCGCACCCCGAGAAGAGCCTGTACACGCCGGGCGAGACATGATTCACGAGAGCGGCAAATTTGTCAGCTCCCTCCGCGATGATGGTCAGATAGTGTGAGAAGGAGCAGAACCAATGTGACCATTTCATTTCTGCGTCAGTCGTGTTTGGGTCTGCGTCGAACCTCTCTGGTTTGTAGATCTTGTCCATCTTTGGTTGAGAGAGCCGAGAAAATCAAATGGAATAAATTGAAATGAGAGCGAGAGATGAACCTTCAGAGTTTAGGCTTTATTCCATTTGATTGGAGCCGCTTCTGTGGGCACACCAGGAAATACAGGTTCAGCTAGGAGTACATAAGCAGAAACGTATACATGTGCAGTTAACCATTGCAGACTAATCCGCGTAAGCACGGAGTTCGATATAATCTCCATTCTCACCAGTCAATGAGCACCTTCAGTTAACGAGCATCAAGTGGACAGCCGATGTCAATAGCAATGCCCCGGGGACAATCCACCCGTGCCGCAGAGACCTCCCCTTATACGCGAGACGCACAACATGTGATCCCGCGTCATGTCCCTTGATTCACGTTAATTCACCACACAGACTAACAAACAGACAGAGAAGGGTGAAAACATAACATACTTCCACCCTCCATGGAGGTGGAGGTAATACAATGAAATAACTTAAATTAATATTGCAGTAAGCATGATAATAGTAATAGAGATATGTGGAGCAAGATACTGCATGGTGTTATGTGGTGTTTGTGTGTATTTACTACATGTCTGTGCTGGAATATATATATATATATATATATATATATATATATATATATAATAAACATTTCAGTGAAGCCCCCCCCCCCACTCCCAGGGGAGGCACATGCCATCACATGTCAGGGTATACACCTTTCGCATCTCTGAAGTGGAATGCTGAATAGGAACTCTTGTGCCGCACCAGCACTTGCTGTGGGTGCCCTGACCAACAGAGGGTACCTGCCATACATTAATTATCAGCATTAAATGGGAAAACTGGAAAAAAACTGGAAAATTTCCAATTAAATGGGAAAAAAAAGTTGCAGTCTGTGAAAAACACACAATAAAAACACCCAATGTCTAATGCTATGTCACATGCACAGTTCTGACGAAAAGTATCAGTCAATCTACATGGCTTTGGAAGCCTTTTTTGGCAGGATCATCAGCCAATCACGTGGAAAAGGGAACCAATCCACGGACACGTTGTTGGCTTTCAGGCCGTCATCTCTGTTGAGAGATGTCATTTATTTTATAAAGGTGAGCAATCAAAAATTATAACAAAGCTAAGGATGTGTACTCTGCCCATAATACCAAAGTACACGGTCAAACAAAGCTTGTGGAACTATTGTTACGTTGATGATGAGGAGGGAAGGAGGGTCAGTTATAGGAATTAAGGCATAGACCCTCGTTTGTGTTTGCATAGTTGTAAACATTTTATTGCCTGTAAAAAGTCCATGTCTTCTTCTTCTTCTTCTTCTTCTTATTCTTCTTCTTCTGCTTCTTCTGCTTCTTCTGTGTGACTGTCTTGACTGTTGGGTAGCTATCATTTTGTTGGGGTGTGACTATGCTGCCGATGCTGTGCCCCTATACCAGTACACGAGTAGCCTACTCATTTTGCCAACCTCAGAAGGATGACAGGCTGAGTCAACCCCACCTGGTGTTCATTCAGCGACTAACAGGGCTCAAATTTAGGACCCTAAGATCTCAAGCCAACCACCCTAACCAGTAAGCCAATGCCAGGCTTATGCATGTGTTATCTAAGTCATAAGTACATGTGTTGTTTGATGTAACCCTGCTGGGTGTATGAGTTGAGTCATTTTAGTGCAGTAAGGTTAAAGATGTCTTATCATGTACCCCCCCCACTCCCGAAATGGAGAATATGCCAGGAACCAGGTGAGGGGTCAGGTCCTATTTGAGGCATGCCTTCCAGTCTCGGGCCAACAAAACATCATGAGTTCCAGCAGCAGACACTGAAAGATGGCTCCATCTTACCGGCCATTAATCATGACTGTGCCAATTCAGGTGTAAGCTGTCATTGGCTGACAGCTTGCACAAGTTTCCTTGAAATGTCCCGAGGATGAAAATTCCCGACGGCATGGAGGGTGCTTTACAAAAACTATTGCCATTCCCAGGAAAGAAGATCGTGCTAGGACTTTGTGGCCAGACTGAGTTTGTTCCTCTTGTGCACTCGCCAGTTTATCTGCTCGGCATATCATTGCCTGCTCTCCTGCCACCCTTGCCTGCATCCTGTGAGCCTTTGTTATTTCAGATGGCCCTGAAACACCACTATCCTTTGGCCCAGTTCAGAACATATGGTGGTTCTGTGTGTGGGGTCCCATAGGGGGTTTAGTTTCTTGATTCGTTTAAGTCGTCGTATATTTATCACCTGTTTTCATGTGATATTTCTGTATTGTTTTGTCCTATCCTTCAATGAATGTTTACTTAGATTGCATAAGCCTGCATGCACGCCAGTTCCTGCCATTCTTTCCCCAGGTAAACCGACTCAGTTTCCTTTAAAAGCCCTAGGGGGAGAAGTTAATTGGGTTCATCATCTGAAGGTAGACCATGGACTGGCTTTCGATCTTCATGAAAGTGTGAGGTGCATTCTCTGCTCGGTTGCATTTTGTAATTAAATTAAAAGCACAGTCATCTTACAAAGGAATCTCCACCATGTTCACTCTCCATGACAGCTATGGTTGTGGTTGTGATTAAGCGATTGATGTGTGACCATACATGATAAATTATCACACACCTGCACTTTGGCCCAAGGTTCAAAGCTCAAGGTCATACAAAAGACATACATCCTAGCCCACAGGGCGAGAATGCAGTCACATCATAACTGTTGAGGATCACTGGTCTTGTGAGACCATCTTTTTTCATAAAAGGTTAACAAATAATCATATATTGGAACCAAGCTGCTAAAGGCCCTGTCACACGTTGACGATTTAGCCAGCGTATGCCGACATATGAAAAATTTGTCTAAAATGCTGGCACACGTTGAATACGTATGGGTAAGTTTTGTATACGTTAAGAGCATGCTGGCATACGTCGTAGTACGTTGGCATATGTCATAGTACGCCGAGCTGTTAGACAAATTTTCCATGCTTGAAAATTTTCGACGTATGTCAGCGTATGACTCACACATTCCGCATAACGCTGGCCATAAGTTGAAGGCACATTACGCGATCGTTGACACACGTCAACACACGTTACTTTATGTTACTTATAAGTCGAAACACGTCGAGGTAATGGTTAGGCCTAGGTCACATTTGCTCTACGGCGAGAATATGGCGGCCATATGCCCTCTGAATTGACAGAAACGTGCGGCGGCCGCAGAGAAACTGAGGTGGCCTCAGGGTGGCCCTACGCCGTTTGGCTATATTTTACAGGCCGTAGGGGCGCCGTGGAATTATAGCGCGTAGTTATAGCTTTTTTTTTCATTTCTACGTTCGCCGTAGCAATTCGACAAGCCAAGCTATGACGTAGATGTGTTCCATGTCGAACGTACGTAGGGCGTGCGGTGGGCTTGCGTTATTCGTGCGGCTGCCATAAGCTCTTCTCAATGAAAAATGAATTTTCCCAACCCCCCAAAAATTACGGCGGCCGCACTATTTCTACAGTCACCGTACGGTGGCCATGCGGTCTGTGTGACTACCTGTGGGCAACGCAGGGTTGACACATGGTTCCCCTACGCCCACCGTGCACCTACGTAGGCCTCCGTGGCAGTCTGCATCGACCGTGCGTCCACCATGCACTACCGCTAGAGATCGGAGTATAGGTGTTTGCCTATACCGTGGTGCCCCCAGAATCCCAATTTAATTCGTTCCAGGAGGCTGTTCGGATTGCAAAAAGTTCGGATTCAAAAAATATTTTCCCAATAAGAAATAATGGAGTGAATTAATCCGTTTGTGGACCCAAAGAAAACCCACTTTCAAGACACTTTAAACTGAAATTCCCCATGTTTAAGGTAAAATAAGATGAGTAAATGACCTTCGGTGGCAGTGTATGGTATGTAAACTGGTTGAATCACCACATCCAAAGGTCCACACAGGCTCGTGCTCCGGCCTGGGTTCCGATCGCTCGCGCACTCTGCGAGAGCACTGCCCCCAGGGCAACTCATCAAACATGATGCCCGCAGAACCACAAATACTTTCATCAAATGCATCGGGCTGACGTAATCATGGATATTCCAAATTACAACCGGTTTTTGCTGTGAAATTCAATCCTTGCCCGAGAGTCCGTCACACCACGTGATCGGATTGCTTTTTTGTTATTAATTAAAACACAAGATGATTAAAAAAACAAACATCACAAATGAAGGTGAAAACACGAGGAAAGGCCTCATTCACATTTGGCTCGGAGGCCGGAGGGTCTACAAAATGTACGGGCACCAGCAATTATAAAGCGGCCGCAGTATTTCCATGGTCACACAATGTAGCAGTCACATATGTTTTTTTTTTCGGGTAGATGCACAGGGTGTTTCTAAATTGTGGAGACCGAAAACGTGGGGGTGCCGTATGGTCTTTGATTTGATGTCGCACGGTGACCTGAGGGCATTCCTGCGGCGGCCATAGAATTTTCAAGGCAGACGCAAGGTGCCCGCAAGGCGACCTTCGGGGGGCCCTAAGCCGAACGTGCGGCCAGACGGACGGTAACGAATGGGTTAATTTTTTTTTTTTTTTTACCAGTTTTTTTGTTTCGGCTTGTCGAATTTCTACGGCGAACGTAGAAATGAAAAAAGTTATAACTCCGTGTTATAATTCCACGGCGACCTTACGGCCTGTAAAATATAGCCAAACGGCGTAGGGCCACCCTGAGGCCACGTCAGTTTCTCTGCGGCCGCCGCACGTTTCTGTCAATTCAGAGGGCGTACGGCCGCCGTATCCTGGCCGTAGAGCAAATTTTACTGAGGCCTAAAGTATCGATCGACACACGAGAGATGCTTTCAGGAGGATTTCCACCGACGAACTGAATGAACAAAGCGCGAAGATGCGGCTCGAACAGGTGGGGGAGACACGTAAACAAACATGAACGCCACGTTGTGTTCGGTTTTTTTAAATGTATGAGGTTTTTATGGCAAAGTTTTCTCGAAAAAATTGTTCGGATTCCAATTTGTTCAAATAATGGGGCGTTCGGATTCTTGGGGCACGAATGTATATTATCGTTATAGTATATTCAGTTATATACACTGGTATATTTTTATTTCAGTAAAAAAAGAACTGGTATATATATATATATATATATATATATATATATATATATATATATATATATATATATATATATATATATATATATATATATATATATATATATATATATATATATATATATACACACACACACACATACACAGTAAGTAGACTAGGCGTAAGTCGTCACCATCGGGACCGAGAAAAAAGTGACGACTTAGAAATGTGACGACTTACGCGTATGCGAACATTCATGATGACTGCGGTGTGAAGGATGAAGTCGCGCGTGGCCTGGACACTTAGGTGTGAGAGCCGGCTATTGAACCAAAAGGAAAACACAATCCTTGGGGCATAGGTGGGGGTGAGTTGGTGAGTTGGAAAGTGATCAAGCAAAGATGGAATTCATGAATCAGTTTATCAAAAGTAAAGATAATGAACAACTCTGGAAGACAACTCGTATACCATCGGTGATGGTATGGTGACAAATTATATGACACACAGTCATCGTGGTGATGATTACCACTCAATGCCGATGTGTAAGTGAGTGTGGTAATGTACAAAACAAGCCAAGATAAAACCATGATCGGACTTCAACACTAAGCTCGATCGATCCTTTACTTCTTCGCGAAGTAATCCGTTATGTTTGACTGCCTCAAACTCTTGGGCATCTGGTGCATGAGAAAGCATTCAAACCGGTCATTGTATTCCATGATGTTGGTTGGGCAATCCTCCACCGAAAGACAGTATCGGCCGAATATTTGGCCGAATCGGCCGAAACCGAATATTTGGCTGAGCCGACATTTGCCGAAACCAGATGATGAGCGCGTCATCGACATCTTCAAAGGACACACATTTCACGCATTTCACACTTCCCACCGGCCTCATGATCTTCTCCACTTGTCCAAATATCTTGCCCTTATTCTTCAAGATATCGTTCAATGTCTGCCGTTTGATGTCCAACTTCTCAGCTATGTCTGTTTTCTTCATCAGTGGATTTGCCTCGCAAAACTGGATAATGTATTTTTCTTGGTAGGATTTAGTTGTAAGCTTATGCTTAGTCGCCATTGTCCTGCCTGCAGTGCGATCAACGTGTGTACGCAGTTATAAATAGCCTATCACTGGCGGTGTACACCAATGAGCGAGCATCACGATTCCATGAAATCGGGCTTCTCATGAGGCAGC
>NC_140971.1:53821329-53853829 GCF_056783735.1 Eptatretus burgeri
ACTATCTCCTGCATCCAACATCAACAACCCCCAAGCAATTCAGAACAGTGGATAAAATGCCACGACGCATGGAACCCAAACAAATTAATTGTTTTCCTCTCCTCTCTCTCCTCTCACCTTCCTTTCTCCTTTATTTCTCTTTCCTTTCTCCTTCCTTTCTCCTCTTTGTTCAGCTGGCAACACCATGGCCTCAATTTTCTAGGATGCTCAGGAAATCCTGCTGATTAACTCGACTGTCTATAAATACTTTAAAAAAAATTACATTCACAGGGTAATAGTATGCCAGCCTCGTGCATAAGGTGTGGTAGGCCCTGACCAAGGACAAATGGCAAGAAATGCTGACCACAGGTGTGCTCCTCCTTCACGACAATGCACAAGACCCATTTTGTCAAGACCGCCATTTGTGACAGCTGCTTCGAGCTTTTGTACTGCCCAGACTTGCCCTCAGTGATTATATTATGTTTCAACATTTGAAGTGTTCCCTAAGTGGCTTCCAAATTGCTGATCGTGAAGAACTGACCACACCAACCGATATGTAGCGGAAGGAGAATGTTTCGTTTTAACGTTAGCGTGTCTTACACTATGATGAAAATATCATTTGTATAACTTTTTTGACTCCCATCATGCTCTTAAATTATGGTTACAAAATGATTATATGTATCAACTGGAAGGGCACTTGGTGGAGCACGTACCTCCGTCACGCAATGCCTGATCCACGAGACCGTATCTGGCCCAATACATTTTTGAAATATCATGCTATATATCGTTTTTGGCCATATCTCTCAATGGTGAAGAATCACTTAAAAATTAAATAATTATCATATCCAGATCCGGATTCGGATCCTCACCAAAAATCGAATCAATTCATCATGTTCACACACCCAACCTGTCCACCAATTTTTTTTTAAATCACTTAAAAAATTATCAGATCCGGATCCGGAGTCAGATCTTCACCAAAATCTCATAAGTTCGTCCTTGTCACACCCACCCTGTCCACCAAATTTCATCTGAATCCGTCCACAACACAACTCGACACAAATAAACAAACAGAGAAATCGGGGTAAAAACATAACCGACTTCTACATTCAGTGGTGGAGGTAATAATTAGAGCAGAAGGCAAATGAGCTTAATCATCCTTTCTTTCATCTGGAGTCAAATGAAGTCACATATCACGATGCTCCCAAAAGTTTAAAATAAGAATACGTCGACATAGCTAAGTGCTGTTTTCATTCAACAATTAGAAAGACTTGGCTCAGCTGTCGGCAAAATAACAAAGCCAAGGTGTACTAGTTTGGAGTTTTTGATCTGAAAATTGCACGCTGGATTGTCTGCAGAGACCGGCAGCAGATGTTTGACAACATTCACTTAACATTTTGTCTGAAGCAATAGACATCCCATCTATTTGCTGGGTCTCCGAGAGGCATCATCAAAGTTGAACTTCAGGGAGGAAGTGAATTGCTGTTTGATATCCAGGATCTCATAATGTTCAGTAATTATGTATTATATAATCTTATTAACTGATGTGTGGGATAAGGACAGGTCAGTTTTTGAGTTAATTTTCTCCTTTTGCATAAACTGTACTTCATTTCAGTGCCTGTGTAAAGCAATTAGAGATAGACTGCAGTTTTCTGTCAGTCTGTGTTTGCAATCTTGTTCGGAGTAACCTGCGGTTGGTCATCATTCTGGGGGTTTTCTTGTTCCCTACTTTGCACAATTATCTCATGTCTGACAAGTGTAATCTCTACATATAATAGGAGAATGCCATCTGTGTGTCTGCCTGTCCCATCCTGAAACATGGAAAACACTCCTCTGAAAGAAAAATAATCCAAACCTACAGGAATTTTTTTTTTTTAATCGGATGACAATTGAACCTGGGGAGTGTATTAGGCCGACTGCTGCTTTCACCGTTCGCAATGTTTTTTATTTTATTTTGAGATATGCAGTGATATCTTTGCTGTTAAGAGATATGACTATTTTTGTAATGTCGCACTACTCTATACATCTGTCTATATAATATAATACACTGGTTCATCCATCTGCTTGTGTGTAACATTTCTCCCAGTCATCCAAGGCATCATCTGGCCGCCATGTTGGTCTTCTGCGAATGCAAAGACTAATTTGGAGCGGTCATATTCACAATTATGCCTGGTGTTGGCTTAATGGTTAGTGGTGGTGGATTTAGGGTCCTCGGATCCTGAGTTCAAATCCTGCTTGTCTGGTGAATAATTAATACCAGGTGGGATTGACTCTGCCTGTCATCCTTCTGAGGTTGGCAAAATGAGTGCCTGCTTGCTGGTATACTGTGGTGGAGTGGTGACCCGTCCAGGATTGTGTCCAATAGCTCAAGAGACTGCTTTGGCAGCTCCAATGCTCTGCACAGAGTATGGTCCTGATGGATGGATGGATATTCACAATTGCCTCCCTATAACTTTTTCATTCATTGTTAAGCAACCAATGGGACTGTTAAAATGATCATTAAATAGCAAAAGCTTGGAACTGATCTGCATCATGAGCCATGAGGATATACCTCATGCTTCAAGCCTCAGGTATAAAGTGCAATTGGAATGCATCTGAGTGATATATTCACAATAGATTATATATGCACATATGCAGTGAGCATGTTTTTGCTTCAAATGTAGGTTATTTTTTTTTACCTGCGACGTGTCATCTACAAGATATCCACAATGCTGCTGTTGTTGTTGTTGTTGTTGTTGTTGTTGTTGTTGTTGTTGTTGTAGTAGAAGTTCTTGTTGGGGGTCAATTTTTGAAATGTGCACCCATTGGTCAGACAGCTGCCTGAGCAAACCCACATTGGTCACTTGACTCCACCCACCATGGCACCCAGATGAAATGATATGGCTGCCATCTTGTTTTTCTGTTGGGCCAAACACATTAGGCCTGGAGGCCTCTGCTGATTATACACTGTCCGGGTTTGTTGCGTTAGATTTCCATTGGCTTTGTTTGGGTCAAGTGTTAATCAGGGTGAGGGATCCTAAAAAAAAATCTAATCATTCGTCGAATAATAGTATGATTTAATCAAGCCAGTCAGAATGCTCGGTATGTTAGAGCATGTGGTAATCAAGCGTCATGTTACATACAATACTGAAAAAAGAAATAGTACGTCAGAATGCATGGTAATCAAGCCAAGCTTTACATTACGTTATGTTACATAACCAAGCATTCCATTTTGTAAAGTACGAAAAAAAAATTAGTGTTCCATCGTTCATGAATGCCCCCATGTTGGTGTTAAACAATCCGTGACCATGTGACGAATCAGCTCGTTCTGATATAACAATGGTGGAGGTTGACATGGATGAGAGGTATCGAGTTTATATATTAATAGCGCAGTAAATGTGCGTTTCCAAATCGGCCTGTTACCGGATTATGTTGCAGGTTGTGACCACAATGCGGTCATTCTTGTTATTTTTAGAGTGATATAGACCAGCCATCTGTTTCTGACTATTTTCTCTTTACAAACTCCACCAGGGAACACCCCAGTAAACACGTCATCGATTACAACGGTCTTTGTCCGAGTAATTCCAGAAATCTCGCATCATTTGAAACAAAACCTCTGTCATGATTTACTTTTAACAATGTGTATAAAGCACATAGCTCAGGCAGGGGCCACCATGCTTCGGTGGAACTTCTGACCTGGCTATGTGATGTGCTGGTACTCCCTCACAACCGACCCGCAAATGGCGGTTTGAACCCAAGCAATCACCACACCAGATGTGGGGTGCTATTCGTGCATGTTAATCGTCTAGAACCAATTTCGTGCAGATGAAGCCGTTTGCAAATTTGCCAACATTGAGAGAAGAAAATGCGGTATTATGGAAAGGATCTGCGGTGCGAGGGAGTGAAGCAATGGAGGGAGGGAGCATCTCGGAGCGCGGTAACGGCCTGGGAGGGGACTGAAGGTCTGAGAGGGGATGTGTCGAGAAATTTTGTAATCCAATGTGAACGGAGGATTGGTACTTTTGTACCAATCCTGAACGAGAATAGCTTTGTTGTTGGTGGCAATTGCATTTTTGAGGTCATCAATTGTCTGACGTCTCACCTGGTACATTCTGTCCTTCAGATAACCCCAAAGATAGAATTCAGGTGGGTTGGGCTCCTGAGAACGGGGCACCCATTCAACATCTGTTCTTCCAGAGATGATTCGATCCCTGAATTTCTGTTGCAGTCACTGTATCAATTTGTTGAAAGTGTGAGGTGTGGCCCGATCTTGCTGAAACCATTGCAAAGCCCTGTCGATGTGGTGCTTCCTCGCTAATGGAACCAAGGACTTCTGGATAACATTCAAGTACCGTGCAGTGGTTACGGTTACCGATTTCCCTTCTTCATCTTGAAACCAGAAACGCCCAATGATGCCAGATTTGCTTATGGCAACCCATGCTGTGCATTTCTGGCTATGCTTTCAATAACTTCAACAGGAGAACTCGAACCCCAAAACACGTTGTTTTTAACGTTAACATGACCACATAAAAGAAAGTGGACCTCATCAGAAAACTGCACATTACTCCAAAAATTTGGATCCTGACGCATTTTTTTCTTCTTCCAACCATTCACACATTGTCACACAAAGTTGTTTATCATTATCTGTTAGTTTTTGCTTCACTTGTCTGAGATATGGGTACATTGTTAGCTCCTGATTCAGAATTCCTTGTGTCCTGTACTTGATAAAGATAAGTTCAATTTTTGAGATCGACGATGCAACGATTTCCTGGGGCTCCTGAAAACTGCTTCAATGTTTTTGTGATCTTGCAGTCCTCGGGTGACAAGACTTTGGGTAATTAAGATTTTGTACTGTACTGTTGGACTTGAACTTCTTTATCAATCGAAAAAAAAAAAAGAGAGAGAAAGAGAAAGAGAAAGAGAAAGAGAGAGAGAGAGATTGAAAGAAATATTTCAAGTGTTTCACCAGCTTGTGATCTTATCATGGTCAGAAAGAGAGGAAAGATGCTGCTGTCTGTCCATCTAAAGGATATACTGGCAGAAGGTGGAGTCATCAGCAAAGACATAAAGAGGATTTCCCATTTCAAGTCAGTGAGATCATTGATGAAGATCAGGATTAAGATGGGTCATAGTAGAACACTGCCTTGGGGTGCTCCAACCTTGACGGGGAGAGGAGATGAAAGGATTCTGTTGAGAGCCACACGTTGGCTACAACATGAGAGGAAGTCAGTAACCCAAGAGTAGAGTTGGCCTTTGTTGCCAGAAGCAGAGAATTTGGAGAGCAAGGCAAGTTTCTAAACAACAGTGAAAGCTCGAGATCTATCAGGAGAGACTCATGTCTCATATTGAGTGCCTCTATCCATTGTTGCGAGAGTAGGAGCAGCATGTCGACGGTAGAGTGAGTGACCTGGTCTGAATCTGAATTGATGATCTGAGATGTGATCATTAGAAAAAAGGAGGCATTCAATGTTCAATGCGATGATGGATTCCATGGCCTTTATGATGATTGTACGCAAGATGATAGCTCTGTAGTTAAGGGGATCGGATTTTGCACCTTGTTTCCTTCGTCACTGATGTGGTTATGTTTTCACCCCTTTCGGTCTATCTGCATGTGAGCAGGATATATCTAAATTTTATTGACGGATTTGAACGGAACTTGGTGGACAGTTTGGGTGTGTGACAAGGATGAGTTGATTCAGTTTTGGTGAAGATCCAAATATGAGACCTTTTTTATTTTTTAAAGTGATTTTTAATTCTTATTTGTTAAAGTTTGGTGCTCAATCAAACACTGAACAATCAAGCGACCTTCAATCAGACATTGATTGATGCACTGTACTTGATTTGGTCCACACCTCTTCCTCCATCCCAGTCAGTACTGTTCTCCTATTTAGAAATAAAAAAATACCTTTGCTAGCAGTGTCCTTGTCTCCTTCATGCCCCAACAATCGAAATTGAAAAAATGTAGTTCAAGAGAATACAATGTTCTCACCGCAGGCAGGTCGGTGGTCTTTCTGTCTTCTACCATCTCCTGTCTGATCTCGCCCCCCTCTGCTGTGTCTGCGATTTGTCCCCACCATATTTCCGCAGGGTGCTCAAGGTCCGCCAACAACCCCCTTCTTGTAAAACTACCAAGATCATGAATCACTGCTCGCCTTCACTCTTTCATTCCTTTTTTTCTCAACCTTTGGAATAAACTCCCTCACTCTGTTCAATCCCATTCTTCCCTCCAGGCCTTCAAAACAGCAATTCACCATCACCTCTTTTGGTCTCCCATCCAAATCCTCGATGTTTTCTTCCCCCGTTAATCCACCCCCAAAATCCACCTCCTTCAAATTCCCTGCTTTCCTTCCTGAAAGTCGCTGTAATGTCCATCTTGTATACCCCGTGTTCCCCGCCCCATCCCTCTCCCTTCCACAGATCTCCTGGTGTCTGTTACCCACTGTTTTGTCCTTCCCACTCCCGCCCCTTTTGTCTCATGCCCCCCTTGCTGTGTGTTGTGTGTTTGCGCTCATACGAGCCTCAACAAAGTATACAAAAAAAAATGTACAATACTGTGACCATTGTGAGTGTGAGGTCGGACTTCATGCACGCCTCCCCTCCCCCTCCCTCCAAATGCAGCTAAAAGCACAAAGTTATTCGTCAGTTATTTCCTCGTATTCTGTTTATAGGTTCGTTGAATTGTATTCATGTGGTCAATATGGGTTGTGAATGTAGAAGGGAGGGGTTTTCCCCTCCCCACCCACACCCCTCTATTTCCATTTCTCCAATTCCTTTGTCTCTATATCTGTCTATCTCGCTTAATTCTAAATTTCTTTCTCTTCCAACATTCTCCTTCACTTCAAACCATTCACAAACATCGCCTCACTTAACAGAATTCCCTGCACAAATGTTCGTGCATTTCGGCTTCTGGCTAATGCTTACTTCTGCTGAGCGGAAGGCGATGACACGGGGTTCCAGGAGCGAAGTTTCTGGAAGACGTAGCTACTTTGACCCCCTGCACACTCCTTCGTGTAACACAGCCTGATACAGTTGGGCCAATCGTGAAACGCCACAGGAGGAATATGCCACAAAAGGAGGGCATGTTTTACCCCGAGCTGAAAGGGTATAAAAGAGTCAGACTGGAGATGCATCTATGCATATATATATATATATATATATATATATATATATATATATATATATATATATATATATATATATCTCTCTCTCTCTCTCTCTCTCTCTCTCTCTCTCTCTCTCTCTCTCTCTCTCTCTCTCTCTCTCTCTCTCTCTCTCTCTCTCTCTCTCTCTCTCTCTCTCTCTATCTCTATCTCTATCTCTATCTCTATCTCTATCTCTATCTCTATCTCTATCTCTATCTCTATCTCTATCTCTATCTCTATCTCTATCTCTATCTCTATCTCTATCTCTATCTCTATCTCTATCTCTATTTCTCTCTCTCTCTCTCTCAGGACATACGACAAGAAATAGAGAGAGCCATGCATCCCTTCCAAACATTCCGTCACTTGCAGCTCATTGCTACAACATGGAGTTCACACTTTCCTGCTTTTCTTACATTTTCTTTTTCTCTTTCTTTACACTTTTGCTCCCATTCAATTTTCTCTGTGGCGGCTTTGACCCAACCACCATAAGTTACCTTTTCAGCACCATGGATGGGACAGCACCGCCTCCGAATTCAAACTCCCTGACATCCAATTCACTGTTCGGACTCCAAATCATTGGAGCTCTGCCACACAAGGTGAGCATGTGGACCAAGTTTAGGTGCCTGGCTGTGGTAAAGTTACTCCAACCGGAGTGACCGCAGGTCCGATCAGGGCATGCCAAAAGTCCCACTCTGTCCTCGACCTCCAACCTCGACATTTTTTTCCTCCCTCATCAAAATCTCTGTGTCATTCTTTGTGGATCCAGTTGTGTATTCTGTGCTAAGTAATGGTCCATAAGTGCTCTGGGGCAGGTATATTTACGTAAGGGTAAGGGAGAATATTTGTGTTTCATCCGTGCTGATGTACGTGCCATTTTGAATTCTAATTTTCCCACCATTTTCTCTCTCCTTATCATTATTCTATAATTCCTCTCTTCATTTTGTGCTCTTTCGCTTCATTGTCCAGGCCTGTAATAAATTCCTGAAAGTGATGATACATGTCTTGATTTCTCCTTTTAGGTGTTGGGCCAAGATGGTGTTCCTGGTGGGCAATTGGTTCAGGACTGTAATTGTAATGGTAGCCCACATAATGCAGCCTGCGGCATTGGTTCACTCGGCCAAATAATTATCCACCGCTTCATCACGGGCACGAATCCCCATCTGCCACACCTAATCCACTGGCACGGTAAAGTGACTTTGGGCACAAGGATCTGGCCCGAGTTAAGTGTTGAAGATGGCGTCCGTAGTCTCTCATGACACGCTACCCTCTTGGAGTTATCCAGAGGAGACGTCCATAACATTACAAAAAGTTTCTCCGTGAAACAACTTCAACTACTGCAAAAAATGCTCAATATATCTGCTCATCAATGCATCACTGTGCTAAAAGGATAATTTACATAGGAGGCACTGTGAGGGTAGGTAGGAAACTGCACAAGCAAGCAAGTTTCAAAATGATAATTTGAAGTTGTTGAAGGCAAGTAATTAGGTGAGGCACAAATTGCTAATAGGATGTGAAATCCTGTTGGAATTTTCACCACCTCTCATTAGTTAATTAGCCACCAAAATGCTTCTTTGAAAGACACACAAAACACACACACACACACACACACACACACACACACACACACACACACACACACACACTTCATGCATGGAGCTAGAGGCAAATACAGTCACATTAAATCTTTCCATAAACACTGAACATCTTTGCAAAGGCAACAACAATGGAATCCACTTCAGCCCTCCATTAAACATCACTGGCACTTGAAAACTATTACATCATCCCAGGATACAATTAGCTTCATTAGTAAAATCAACCAATTAACCTACTTGGCTTAGTGGCTGCAAGCTATACTTTCGACGTGCCTGTTAGGGTTATTTTGCGATTTCTTGGCATTGCACCCATCCTGGCAATTCCGTATTCATGGGGGCCATCTGAAGCTGTTCCTGGACAAAGAACAAATACCCAACAGAGAGATGGTATACAAGAGATGGCTTCGCGAGCAGCTGGCAGGTTCTCCCTGACAGCCATTCAGGCAAAATGTGCCAATACCATAAAGAAAACTGCGCTGTGAACACATGGTGCACCTTCAAAGCTCATTCCTTGTTGTCAGTCAAAGTACAATTGCCTCAGCATCACAGTATTTTGTGGGGACTGTGCTGTTGAGATAAATCTTTAATACAGTGAAGTTGCGGTGTTTTGAAATGGCCACTTCATTGGATTTTTCCCTTGTTGAATATATTTTCCCCATTTATGTCTTTCCATTTTTGGCGCCGGTAGAAAATTGCGATTTTCATCCAAAAGATGCTCAATCTGAAATGGGAAATTTCACATTGAGTAGATTTTTATCTGATAGTCCAGAAAAAGAGGACAGAATGAGAAGAAATACAAAAATGGACAATTGTGTCTGGAATTTGATTTCACACTTGGACAGCTTGGCCACAGAGGAAGCGGTGATGCAGAAAACAAAGAAAAAGGCTCCTCCTTATTCGTCATATTTAAAGTAGGACTGTTTTGGGTTTTAATCCTCCAAACTGAACCCTTGGGCTCATGGTGCTGGCAACACAGGTCTCAATTCCACATACCACATGTTTCTCAATTGTTTACGAATGTCCTTGTAATTCATGTAAAGCATACTGATGTCTACTGATGCCTTAGTCCTGAATGAACAAGCTCCTCCAAGAGCCAAATATCAAAGTAATCCAAAAAATAAAGAAGAAGTAAATTTGGAATAAAACTTTTTACAAAGAAGTGCATTTGGTATAAAAGTTCAACATTGAGAGAAATGGTTCGTTAGATGTTAATAAAAGAACAAACAAGTAGTGGTGCATTCAAAGTATACCACCCCCAATCCAAATAAATAAATAACAATCCTCCAGCACACAACATCGCCAGGGCACCTTCGGCGCCCGGCGATGCTGCCTTGCAGCACATGGAGTCGGAATTGGGAGGCAGTGGTGTACAATAATTCATTGATTAATTGCAGAATTAAAATAAATAAATAAATAAATAAATAATTGTAAAATAATTGATTTCTCAATCAATTGCTGAATAGCTTACCTAAACCACCACTGTTTCATCCAAATCTGTAACTTTTTGAAAAATAAGTAATTAATCGAAAAATGAATAATTAATTGATTAATTGATTAATCAAGAAATCAAAAATACCATTTATAGCCAATTCACTTGGTAACTGTCATGTCCAAATATCAGCTTCCTCGCTCAAAATATGCCTGAGATATTGCCAGCATGAGAAATAAAATAAATAAGTAATTAATAAATCGATAATAATTAAGTAATTAATCAATTAATTGATTAATCAAAAAATAAATAATATGGTTTTCGCCAAAGCACATCTTTACTTGCGTCTCCAAATTTCAGCTTCCTAGCTCAAAGGATGGCCGACTGAGATATCGCCTGGACAAGCAAGAAAGAAAAGTTTATCGATTGATCAATAAATCAAAAATACTCCTTATAGACAAATCACTGAGTCACAGTCATGTTCAAATATCAGCTTCCTCGCTCAAAAGGTGCCTGAGATATTGCCAGGATGAGAAATAAAATAATTAATAAATCGATAATAATTAAGTAAAATATCAATTAATCAAAAAATAAATAAGAAATATTTTTGCCAAAGCACATCTTCACTTTTGTCCCAAAATTTCAGCTTCCTAGATCAAAGGATGGCCGAGATATCACCTGTACAAACAAACAAACAAACAAACAACCAAGAAAACAAACAAACGGAGTAAAAACTGAATACTCCCTTCCTTCGGCACCCGGCAATGACATCATCCATCGCCCAGATATGGGATTGCGAATTAGCGGTGTACAATACAAATCTAATTTTGACATATGAAACACTGGGGAGCCTAGGGGTGTTTAATTAAACATAAAAGTGCCTTTTGTCTTGCATGTATTTTTGGTTAAAGGAAAAACTAAGTCTTGAGGTCTGGCAGTGAAGCATTTGTGCATGAGCCCTTACATGTTCAAAGTTATTGTGCCTTTGGATCAAAAAGAATGACAAATCACATTCCCCCTCCCCGAATCTGTAAGTCATTAAAAACGTACCAACTTTGGCATGATTCTTGATACATGGTCAGGGCTTTTCTAATATATCGACTTCTTCATCAAAAAAAAAAAAATCCAAAATAAATATTTTCTCCAAGGTCTACATCCCCACGCAACAAAGGTTGATGCCTTCATCTTAACAAAAATATTTAGAAAAACTGCCTTATATCCTAAACAAAAAAATGAGTGGTCTCTCATGCTTTTATCTTTAATATCAATCATGTTTGAGCACCCAAAGTGAAAAAGGACATCAAATCAGGACTAATTGCAGATTTTTGGCAAATTACGCTAACGTCACAATTCATCAAACAGGAATCATATGGTGGTCATTCACAACAAACTATCCCCCCAACTAAATTAATACGATACAATATCGGAATTTGATACAATATCGGAAGTCTTTTGCATGTGAAGCGTCGATCAACACATTATGAATATCACTTAGCATGTTATATAAAGTTTACGCAACTGTATCTGAAACAAATACATTGCACATATTATCACAAGACGATCACAAGTCTGAGTCCCACATTCCTCAGAAGTTTGAGTATCTCAATGAGTGTGAACTCTTCAGGAGTGTTTGGCCAAAGTGTGCATATTCTACAACGAGTCAAGAAAAATGTTTCAGGACCAAGAGAAAACACTTATGGCAGGTACACTTGACTCTCCTGAAATAAATATAAGAAATACAGCTCATGAAAATATGTCGTAACATGATGTCGCATATGTACAGCCATTCGACCATATTCAATGAAATTTAATAGAGAAAAGAAAAAAAACAGACCTGAATGTGCTAAATGTCTCTAAAATCGCTCCATAAACTATGTAAGGAACATGAAGGAACCAGAGATGGAAAATGATGATGTACCTGCTACATGTACTGTCTGTAAGTCCATACAAGACAATTTCCAAGAACCGCTGAGGCAGGAATTCACAAGTTAAAAGAGGGAACTATGATATATTGCAAGTGAGATGGACAAAGAGCAAACAATCAAACTGGCAGCATATTACATTGCTTTAAAGAAGACTTGGTAATCAACGAAGCTGCACCTGTCTTGCGAAAAGCTGGCATTGTTGATGTAAAGTATAGATGCCGTAAAGTGCCAGTGTCTCCCATCGTGCAGGGCTTCAGACAAGGACAAGCTCAGCCTCCTGAAATATTCACAATGTTTCTGCACCACCTATTCTGCAGTGATTCTGACAGCCGAAATGAATGTGAAAACTGCTATGTGAACTCTGTTTCACAAGATGTGTTATGCATTGTTAAAAAAGAAAGGTAAAGCCAGCAAAGTGATGATGTATGGGGTTCGAGTTCGAGTTCACTTAAGAGTTCGACTGGAAGTAAAAAGGATAGTCAATATGCAAAGCACATTTAGTCCCTCCATTAGTTACTGCCAGGCAGAGGAATTTGAAACCGAGATGGGAACCACAATAGCTGACAAAACGATGTATTACTGGATTCACTTGTCAAGGAGCAAGGTCTGAGTACATCTGTGGCATTGGATAATTATGATGAAATAAATGACACGATCCATGAATTCTATATTAGGAAAGACGATGGATGTCAATCAGAATGATCTCGCCCTAATGTTGCTGAAGATGAAGGACATCCAGTAAATTGACCAGGACACTCTTTTGATGGCCATAATACTCATAATAAAGTTTACATACAGTTTACTCAGAGCTGCAGTGGAGCCAGATAAATTATTCAAATTGTCAACAAGAAAAGATGCACTGTGGTGCCAATTCTCTACTCTAACCACAGTAAAACGTGAATTCTCTCCACAGCAAGGAGGCAAAACGAAGCGGTTCAGTGTGGCATTTTTAATATGAAATAGCCAAAGCCTAGAAACGAATGAAACCCATTCAAATTACCCTTTATAATTACCCTTTGGAACCCATAAGCATTACCAATTAGAATCCTTTCGAATTAGCCATTAGAATTTCCCTTTAGAACCCTTCAGAACACTCTAGAATTACACTTTATAACCCTTTAGAATTAAACATGGTGGGTTAGAATCGTTCTTCTTCTTCATTTGTGACAGACAGATGGATAGATTGAAGGACGAATGGATGGAAGGACGGACATGCCAAATATTGAAGTGGCCACACCGCTTAAAAATAACAACGTAAAAATTCAGCACAATGAATCCAATGTGAAACAAAATGTTGACTAAGTTCTGGAAATTGTGCAAGTGAAGACTTTAGTGTGGATACCTAGGTGAGGGAAGTGTTAAAAAAAAGCTAAGCTAATGCTCCCGAACAGTGTTGTGTCAGACAGACATGGCTGTTATCTCATAATTGTTTCCACTTGTGCTTTTTGTGCCTATGTGCTGCATTGCCATTGGGGAATGCGAGATAATCTTTGAAACCTCTTATCTGCTTTAGTCCAAGAGCTACGGCACTTTTAATCATGTGTCTGTGGCCAAGAAGTTTGAGGATGATTTCTGAATGATAATTTTGTGGTGATTCCAAAAAAACAATTTCTTAATTATCTCACCTGCTGACTTTTTCATGGAAAATGCAATTTCGTGCCTTTTTTAAACAAAAAAAACGTAAAAAAGCAATTTTTCATTCAGAGATTTCTCAAATGGACCACTGCAAGTGCATGTGAAATACTAAAATAAAGGTAACTTCCTGATGGATACTCACAAACATTAACTAGAAGGGCACTCGGTAGAGCGCATACCTCCGTCACACAATGCCTGATCCAAGAGAACATATAGGGTCCATTGCATTTTTGAAATATCATGTGAAACAGTACTATATCGTTTTTGGCCCTATCTCTCGATGGTGTAGAATCACTGAAAAAATTATCAGATCCGGATCAGGATTCGAAACTTCACCAAAATTGAATCAATTCTTCCTTGTCACACACCCAGCATGCCCACCAAGTTTCGTCCGAATCCGTTCACAACTTTTTAAGATGATATGTTATCTATCGTTTTTGGCCCTATCTCTCAATGGTGAATAATCACTGAAAAGTTCCAGTATCCGGATCCGGATCTGGATCTTCACTAAAATCTAATCAGTTCGTCCTTTTCACACATCGAACCTGTCCACAAAATGTTATTCAGACCTGTCCACAACTTTTTAAAGACATCCTTTACACAAACACATGGACAGAAAGGGGTGAAACCAACCTCCTTCACTTTCAGTGGTGGAGGTAAATATCATGCAAAACATAGTGTAGTGGCCGGGGCTGAAAAAGGGCTCTAATTTAGGAGATACCCCTACCGGAGGTATAACGAGCTGAAACCAGTCTCATTTGAAACGTATGGATGTCTAGTTTTTGAAAACTGAGGTTGTAGTTGTTGAAATTCTGCACAACATGGTGAATTAACCCCTTGAGTGCGGGAACATAAGAGAAAATTGGCATTTTCAATAATTATTTATTTACTTCAATAAGCATAAAATACATGTGGAATGGTTGAATATTTCAAGGTATGTCTATGTATTGGACACGTTTTAAGATATTTCAGGGGGTTTTAGGCTCCTATGGGGGTTAAGGACCTACAAAATACCCCCAATTTTGGCTGTTTTTGTGCAATTTAACAAAAACTTGTACGTTTTCTCTTATGAAATGCCCAACATATGTTTTAAAAGTGCCAAATTTGATTATTTTCATCAGGCAGGGTATCTCATTAAAGAATATGTCAGTTAAACTATGATAGAATGTTCACAACAAGGTAAATTAACCCTTTCTCTGACATGTGCACGGTTCGAGTAAAAATTCTCATTTTTCTAAAATCGGCATCTTTTATGCAAAAATGAACTGTTATCATGGAAAACTATGGAAAATATCAGGGTTACTATTAGAAATTGATATTATGCTAGGTATTTCATGGACTTTTATCCTGCCAAGGGGTAAAAGACCCCAGGAATACCTCCAAATCAGCATTTTTTTTTACTAATTTTATGCCACAATTGCCTCTTTTTTCGCATGATATTGTCATTACATGTTATAACAGTCCCAAGTCTGATTTGATGAACCAGTCAGATTGTCTCATGAATGAAATTGCAATTGAACCCTGATAAAAAGATTCACACCTTTGAGAAAATCTATTCAATATGTTTATATTGTTGCACAGTGAAACCCACTCATGAATCTTTCAATACTGATCACATCTGAAATCAGCTGGCCATGCATCTAAATATCGAAAACAGTGTCTATCTCTGTTGCATTTTCATTTTCCTGTTGTACGACATTGCTGTGATTGTTGCAGTCAGTGCAGCTACATATGTCAATACACTCTAGTCCTGCAAGGACACAAGGGCACATCCTCCCGTTTTCACAGTTTTTGTCAGTGCAGTAGAGGTGTGTTAAGTCTCGAACCTCAGCTGGAGCGGAATCTGAGTAATTACACCACCTTCACAAGCGGACCAGCCATGACCAACTGGTGATATCAACGGTGGGTTAGCAACATGGCTGTCGCACCAAATCTTGGTTTGATACTTGGCCCGTAGGATGTGCTGCCTGAATGCATCCTCGGTTGGGGGAAGCATAGATGCTGGCTTGTCTGTGGTCATGGCCAAATGGAAACGTAGATTATTCAATGAATCCAAGTCTTTGCCTTTTTTGCCATACATCAGAAGCACAAATTTCCGTGACAATGAAACACAAGTGTCTATATCAACCTCATTAAATCCTTTCATATTTGACAATGCTTGTTCAGTCTTGATCAGTGTCAAAATAGGCTGTTCGCTTCCCAATTCTGTTGAAAGAACATGTGGTGTCACACCCAGTGATAGCGTGTATGGCAGGGAGACACTCACAAACAGTCGGTCCTAACTGAGTAACTATCTCATGGACTGGAATGTATCTCTCCTTTCCAGAATGCCAAGCGTACATGTATACCTTGTCAGTCAGCTGTTTTCTACTAGAATAGTCGATCAACAGTACCAGGACATCCGTGTCATCACAGCGAACAATGACCCTTGAATGGCCATGTGAGACTGACGGCATGGCGGATTATCCTAGTATCCGCTTCCTCCTGTGTACTCTGAAGAGTCAATGGATGAGACTCCGAGTGGTTGCACTTCTTTCACCAGCTTGCCATCACCGAAACCACCGGCCAGAATAATTGATTTCTCGTTTGGTAATTGTTCGTAATTGTCCAATACTGTATATGTTGTGAGATGAAGTTTGCTAGGCTGGACTTGTTGCCTCCACTTTTCAGAAACTGGCGGTAGTTTGGAACCTGTCTGCCTCCTTGAATCTGGTATGTTAGTACCATGTTGTTGGCACCCCTCCGCTGCCTTTCGGATGATTTGATTGATGTCTCGACGTCACAGCGATCAAAGATTACTGTAATGCTACGGATATTCAATGAAGGATTCCTGAAAAGTCGTAATAGTCGTTTCTGAACTATTTTAGCTAAATCTTGGAATGTTGTGAAGTGATTTTCATCCAAGCTCTGAATCATAGCCATCCCATCAATTATGTATGCGGATGATGTGAGTTCAGGTATTGCCGAGATTTGTGGCAGCTCTGCTGGAACGTCCGTACAATTTGCTTCAAGCTTCTTGCTAAGGCCAGCTTTTGCAGTTTTCCTCATCGACCCATCTTCATGGAAGAGTGCTGGTGGCACGGCGGCCAGTTCGTAACAAAGTATCTTCCTCAAATCGACATTACGACTCTGTGAGACAGCCAATAGCCGCCTGAACAACACCTCAGTATCAATGATCAGCTTCCGGTCCTTGTCATTGGTGAGTGCCTTCATCATATCTGAAAATGTCAACACAGTTTATTTCTTCAAGGGATCCCAGAAACTCTTAGAATGTTCGGTCCCAATTCTTTCTTTGACGAAGTCCTCAAAGGCTGCTTTACCTTTTTCTGGAATATACTTCAGAGAATTCTCAACTTCTTGAGATGCCATTTGACTGGTGGTGATGTTTAGAAGTGATTCTGGTACTTCATCTAGATTAAACAAATTTTGACACTGGCTGACAATGTATTCTTTCATGTTCTTCAGATCGTTTTTGTCCTTGTTCATGCGTGCATTTCCAAGCTTCTCATGAAGGTTTGCTTTTGAACCAGATTGGCAAAGGTCTTTGAAAGACTCTGAGTATTCCCCAGTGACATGTCGTGTCATCAGCCAGCGCAGAAGTGCCCCTTTACGAAGGGTGAAGCCGATGATGCCTCCTCGACTCTTCGCTTCTTGATTTATAGTTTGTTCCAGGGCTTGGTCAGTTGGCACACGATTAAATGTTCTATGTGGGGATCTTCGCACAACAAATCCACCTTGCATCATGTGTTCATACATTCTTGGCTGAGTTTGTTCCAACTGCTTCATCTCTGCAATGTACGCTGGAGTGTAGCGAGCATAGTTGATGCGTCCTGCAAGAATCAAATCGGGCACTGTTTCCATCACAGTTTCTAAGTGCATCACAAAGTTTGCCTCTCTGTCTGCCCTTAGCAGTCGTAGTAAAATGTTGCCAGACTCAAAATGGAGAAAATAACTCCTATGATGTGGATGCTTCTACATGCAATATATCGTGTAACAGGTATCTTATTATCATCCTTACCTATCTTTTATTTATGTAAATAGCTCACCAAAACCCATGTACGTTCAGTTAGGTGAATATTTGTCATGGGAACATGGCTATTGTGGAAAAATGGTCACAATGTTACCTCTACCCACAATTTTGGCAAAACTGTACATTTTTTCCTGTGTCCATACCAGAGCAACTCATAATACGATACAAGTACATAATCGATTTTTGTCGAACATCTGAACTTCCTCATATGCACCGTGACATATCTCGCACGTCATCTTAGCATTGCACAGCTTAAGTAACCATACTTATTTTGTCTTTGTCGGTGATGGCAGTAGCTTTGACAACCCTTACTTGCGTTATGTGCAAAGACCGAGCCATAAGGATAAGATTTTCCATTTGACAACAAATCACGGAAGAAGGTGATAGCTGCAAAAGAAGCGCGTATGTCCATGCTCAGTGTGAGCTCAAAAAAAGGCATCAGAATGCAGGGGCCTACCCACAGACGAGAGTGAAAAAATAGGATATCACAGCTCCTGTTGTAAAAATTTCACTGCAATTTTAAAACCTGGGTAGAATCCAAATGACATCAACACAGAAACATCAGAGCAACTTTGTGGCACAGGATTGCGATTTCAAGTGGATCATCTGGCAAATACATCAGCGGGGTGATTTCAGATAACCTGTGGATTTTGCAATCGTGAGCATGATACAGTTAATCGAAAGGTTCAGTTCCTCGCTAGTTGTGACAAAAAAAGAAGACATTTAGCAGGCAATGAAGGAGACTGTTATCATATTTCAAGACACCTGAATGCTCACAAAAATTGGAAATTGGAAATTTTTACAAACTATGTAAAAGAAAATGTCATCACAGATAACCATGCTGAATTCATGACTCCAATCTATAACTGCTACAAGTCAATATTAAATTATTTGGAAGTTGACAGCTCATAATATAGTGTCCAGTCCTTAGCTGAAAAGATATTGAACCATTTTGGAACTCATTTAACAATTTCAAAATCCCAGAAAAAGCAAGAGAACGTTCTGTAGAATAACACACACACACACACACACACACACACACACACACACACACACACACACACACACACACACACACACACACACACACACACACACACACACACACACACACACACACACACACACACACACACACACGCACGCACACACACACACACACACACACACACACACACACACACACACACACACACACACGTGCATCTTGTGGCTATATCATTGGTTAGGGACACAGCGGTGGCACTGAAGCAGTGCCCCTATTGCCTGTACAGTGTACACTGGTGCTCATTTCACCAACCTCAGAAGGATGACAGGCTGAGTCAACCCCACCTGGTGTTAGTTCAGCAGCCAGCAAGGCTCATGCTCAGTACCCAAGGATCCCAAGCCAGCTCCCCAAACTACGAAGCCAACACCAGGCTTTTTAGAATAGTCATATGGACAAGGACAAAACCATTGATTCTGCTCAACAATCGGCCAGTTCCTTTGACTCAAAGTTGACAGAGGCTATGCACCATTGCCTGGGACAACGATGATGAGAATTCTGAACATTGTCTGGCTCCAGCACACTGCATTGCCATCCGTTACCAGAACAATGTCCCACAATATTTTTTAGCTTTTTGGCCAGTCAGCTTATGCGATCGAGCAGTGTCCATAGGTGAGTCAGTCAGTGAGTCTGTAAACACTTCAATCACTATCACTTGAACCAAACACACGATTTTGATGAAACTTGGCCACAAGCTTCACATTTGATGCTTCATGAAGGTGTATCGACCACATCCAAATCTGGACTCATTAAGGAAGTCTAAGGGGTGGAAGGGGTTGAGCCCCCCAAATAGGTATTTCCTCTCTTCTCTGAAACTACACACACAATTTCGATGAAACTTGACCGTAACTTTCATCACCCATCATGTACCAAGGTTTGTTCGCGTCATTAAAAAAAAAATCATTGTCTGAGGGGGTCTGCGGCGGATTTGAGTGACTGTTGCTCCTGATCCAGGTGAGCTTCAGGACACACGGTCCTATTGTTTTTTTTTACAGGTTACAGGGCGTATTTTTGGCTGAGGTCATGGCTGTGCTGCTGATACAATGCCCCCCATAGGTTATGGCAGGAATTTTTTTTAGCGTTTTAAGCCTGATTTCAACCCGTTAATGAGTACAGATTTTGATGCGGTCAATACACCTTTGTTAGGTATCAGGTATGAAGCTTGTGGCCAAGTTTCATCAAAATTGTGTTTGGTTCAAGCGATAATGACTGAAGTGTTTACAGACTCACTGATTCACTGATTGGCTGGCCTATGGACACTGCTCGACCATCACGTGATTTGGCAGCTATATGGTTTTTGTTTTTTAAAACCTTCAAAAATCTTTTTCTCTGAATTGGCTGAACAGATCTCAGTGAAATTACACATATGACTGCCTAACCCTGAGCAACAAAAGGTTCACCCATATGACATCATAGGTCACATGGTTTGGCAGCATTATTGGATTTACCCTAAAACCCATTAAAAAGAAATCTTCTCCAGAACAGCTGGACAGACAAAAAAATCTGTGCTGCTTCATGCAATGGAGGTGTATGATTTTATTAGGGGAGAGTCAGTCTAGCTGTCCAGCCAAAGGGTGCAAAGCAGTGGGGTGGAGCCAGGGCAGCTGAACACTGTGCCGTATATAATAATCTTATATATAATCTGCGCCAGTCTGTCTGTCCAACGGTTTTTGGAGGGGATTCTCAGTTCAGGGCAGGGCTTCCCCCTTTCAGGGAGGAGCTTCAAAATCAAATCGCCACCATTTTGTTCGCCTTATTTGTAAGGCTCACACTTTCTTCCACTCTCATGGCTTTATCTTAACTCTAATTCGATATCTGATTTGTTTTTTTTTTGTTGTCGTTAAGATTCTATAAGTTTCAGATGCAAAAATCTGGAGTAAAATTAGCATTTTTAGACAAAAATGCATTTTAAGTGAAATCGAGGCCTGTAATATAAAGTCCATTAACACTCCCTCACAGCTATATCTTAACTCTAACTCGCATTCTGATTTTATTTTTTTGTAGTCCTTACGATGGTTCAATTTTGAGTTGCAGCAAAAGGTGAGAAAATAGGAGAAACATTGGCGTTTACACACAAAAATGCATTTGAATAGCCATTTTCAATGTATCTGGTCAGATGTGATGTGGGTAAAACATAAAATAAACGTTTAAATGCATGCCTCTCATATATATCACAGCAAAACGTACTGTGAAAAACGTGCCTTTGCAGATCCATATCCTGGAGTTCAACCTCCTTCCATCTATTATCAGAATGTGGATGACAAATTTGCAGTCTTTGAGTCAACCTCAGCATGCAAAGTCTTCTTGGCATATCTAAACTCTCTCCATACAATTAATTGAGTTCATCATAGTGATGGAACGTTCCGGTGTACTTCCCTTTGGACGTCTTCTTTGAGAGAAATCAGCCGACGCTTATAAAACCATAGTCTTCCGTAAGTCTACTTTTACTGGACAGTATACTAGGTGGGACTCTTAGTTCCTCTAGATGCAAGATTTGATTGATTGGTATCTCGGTCAATAGAGCAAGAAAGATCTGCTCCACAGATAAGCTCCATGCTGAAATTGAGACCATCAAGACGATTATTCTTGATAATGGGTATCCTGAACAGGTCATCAATATATATATATATATATATATATATATATATATATATATATATATATATATATATATATATATATATATACACACACACATATATATATATGAAGACCACAACGGGAAAACCAGAGATGTCACTTTTTATAAATTTCAGGGTTATTGCACCTGCCAATAGTTGGCAACATAAGGTTTCCTCTCACAATATTACTTTAACAAATAACCAGGGGTGTCACATAATTTATATGGTATAAAGTTTAGCCGTGCAATGAAAAAACAAGTGTTGTCAAAGCTGAACAAGTAGAAACCCAGAGTTGTCAGTACTTTACTCCTGGTTATCTCCCTTTCATTCATATTAACTGTTCCACCATAATATTCAGTTGAGAAACTAAAAAAATGAAAGGTTGTAAAACTTTCACAGCATAAACTCTGAGCACTACAATGGCCTATTTGGTTATATCATGGGCTCCGTAGTTGGTGCATATCGTGGTTCAAGCCTGGTCAAACCTTTATTGTGACTTTTATGGGACCGACGCCGTGGCTTAATGGTTAGCACGTCTGAGTACCCATCATCATTCGAAGTACCCACCGCCCAATCAACCTGCTTAGGTATATGAGGGAGTCACATGAGATGACTTCGGCTATCGCTGGGGTGGTTTATCCTTGGTTTCCTCCCGGTTTTCCATCATATTAAGTAGTACGGAGTAAGAAATGGAGAATCCGTCGTCATATGAGCGAAATACCCTTGAGTATGGCGTTGAACACCAATCAAACAAAAAAACAATGACCGTTTAATGTTGAAAAAAATAATCTGTGATCACCAAAGTCATGTAATGTATGCTAATAACCAACAAGCATGAATTTGCTACACATCCTGGGTTAAAATTGCATGGCAATTATTAAACAAGGGAATAACCAGTGATGTCAGTTTGCAACACTGATTCGTTCTTTGCTCTTAAATTAAATAACACAGAAGCTTGGCAAATGCTACATGCTTAATTTGATCGGCCAATGATCACTCTTCCTTTTACTGGAAAAGAAATCTATATGACAGTTATTAAACAGTCCACAAAGTCTTGAAACTTTGTTTTTCAGTTTCTTCAAAATTGACTTATCCTGACATCTCTGCTTTTCCCCTTGTGGTCTTCATATATATATATATATATATATATATATATATATATATATATATATATATATATATATATATATATATATATATATATATATATACATATACAAATTCCTGAACCCACCGAAGACTTCTATAATTGGTCCTGTATAACTACATCTGCCTTGGAAAGGCAAAGTGTCTCAAGGATTTGAAAACCACATCAAACAGACAGCGTCCCATTCTTACTATGCTGTTCAATCACGAATTATGTTTACCACCCGCCAGTTGCTTCCGTCAGTCCAAAAAGACGTTCTGCCCACCTCTCCTTTAAGTAAGACTATTTACGAATTTCAGTGCCAGTGTGATGCTTGGTACGTGGGCCGCACATCTTTGAGATTGAAGGATCACATTGAACAACATGTGCCTTTGGGGATCAGATGGGGTCAGTCATCTGAACAGACAACCAACTCGGGCTTCTAAGAATGCACATAATACGACAACTATTCCCTGTGCCTCTGCAGTTGGTGACCATTGACTGAAAATCCTCAGTGTGCAGAGCAACATCGTATTGGCTCGTTTAAAATCCTGAGTAGAGGACGCAGTTTAGCTCACCGTGCAATGGATGCCACATTCATCAGGTCAACCAACCCTATTCTTTGTAGACAGAAATTATTTGCCCGAACTTTATATCTCTTTTGACTATGATGGCTTGACTGTGTGACAACTCTACCACAGTTAACATTGAGTCATCATGAGCCCCCCAATCCTCCCCCTACTAGCCCTCAGCTAATTTGCATTATGTTTCCGCCAGTACTTTGGTGATTCATCTCTGCCTAATCATTCTTGTATGAAATAAATAAACATTAGAAGCAAAATTCCTGAGAGATATTTTTTAGTTCTTATTTTACAACTTATGTGCACATACACTTTAAAGAAGTTTATTTTAAATCTTCAATTATAAAAAATGTCCTTTTGTATGCTGTACATGAACAAAAGGAGTAATTTTTGGTTTTCGCCCGACAGAAGGGTGTAATGTCCCTATACACTGCACACAACACTTTTTCCCAGGGACTTTTAAATTTGAACTGTATTTTTTAACAGTCATCACAATAGAATGTTTCATTCTTTAGACGTTGTCACAATAAAAAGTGGCAAGTCTTAGGTACTCTTTGATCCTCGAGTCACACAAGTATAACATGATACTTGTGTCACACAAGTCACACAAGTATAACAAACATGATAATGTCACACATCTTCAGCTTGGAAAAGTAAAGCATTATTTAAAATTGAAGAGCATGTGGTAAAGCACATACCTCTGCCATGTAATGCTTGATCCATGAGAACATATCAGGCCCATTACATTTTTGAAATACCATGCTATATATCGTTTTTGGGCCCAATCTCTCAATGGTGAACAATTACTTTTAAAATTAAATAATTGTCGTATCCAGATCTGGGTTCAGATCTTCACCAAAATCGTCCTTGCCACACACCCAATATTTCCAACAAGTTTTGTCCTAATCCGTCCATAACTTTTTGAGACATCTTGCACACAGACAGACAGACAAACAAACAGACAGAGAGGGGTGAAAACACAACCTCCATCACCTTTGGTGGCGGACGTAAAAAGAATGAGGTGGGAGAATGAGATGACTGATCAACTTCAACATAGACTTGCACAGGATGCTGAGCAACGAAGACATTGAAGGGTAATGCGTGCTCAGCTGACATATACAACAGCATCCATAATGAATCGGACGAAGTATCTGATAATGTTGTCCAAGAGCATAAGTGGGGTCCTATGACCTCACCGTGCATGTACTGTTTTGCGAAACATTTCACAAATTAATCAACAGGGAAAGGGGATGGATTTACACTTTGTTGCTCCAACAGGAAAGTCCAATTACCTCCACTATCTGCCAAACATGCTTGACTGCAACAACTTTATCAAGGTAATGATGGAAAATTTCGCAACTTCCGAGACAATATCTGAAGTTGCAATTTGGCTTTGCTCCAAACACAACCATTTCAGATGTCTGGAATTTATAAACAAACTGTATTTCACATGTGCGTGGACATGTATTCACATATGATGTATTGACATGTTATGTGAAGTAAATAAATTGTGTACATTATACATAATTTCTGGATCTGATGAATTGCTACTCCCCATTTTATAGGATTCCACATGCAGCATCGAACTCAAGATGTCTAAATGTCATACATTTCTATGCCAGTGGGTTTCCCATGGGTGCCCCACTAGTCAATTATAAAGCAGGAGTGTCTGTCTGTCTGCCCATACCCGAACTACTCCCTCAGTTTTGGGGCTATCCCCACCAAGCCTTCTGTGGAACGTTTTGTGGAACCAGTGGAGGTCCTAAGGTGAGTGGGACTGTGGGAGGTTTCATCAATACGTCAATACAATTATGATTTTGAGTTTCGATCTGAACAAAGCTGCTCCCGATCAGGTTGTAACGTCAGAATGGCATTTTTCTTTGTTTACCTCATGAGTGTTTGTAATATTGTATTTAGTTACATTAATGGTATCATATTCATTTGGGATTGGAATGATATTGTTTGGAATGAAAATGTAGAGAGATTTAGTTAAAAGGAGAATCAGGAAATCATGTTTCCAGACGGATTCGGATTCGGATTCGGATTTCCATTCACGGATTCGGAATTTTCAGATTCATCATTTTTTACCCAAGTCGTTCACGAACTGGATGTCCAGCCCCTACTGTGCATAGCATGTGATATTTTCTAAGTCTAAAAAGGGCATAACTCTGTGAGAAATTGACGAAATGTCCTAAAACTCAAACTTCTTCTGTAATTTATCATAACAAGGCCAGGTACCAATTTTCAGTAGAATATGTTGAAGGTTATGGGGGAAAAAGTCGGAAAAACCACAGGTAGGACAGAAAGACAGATGGAGAATGAACCTCGAGTTCCCTCTGGTGAAACCGAAGGGTTGAAAGGAGGAAACCAAATAAAATTATTAATGTTCAAATCCATGTCCTTTTAATGTTTGCTCGTGTCCACCTGGTAATTACCTTTATTTTAATACTTCACACATGTAGCTGTACTCTTGAAAAAAAACTCTGAATCAAAAATGCTTTTTCACATTTTTGTTGTAAAAAATATTTTTAAAATCACAAAATTGCATTTTCACCAAAAAGTCAGCAGCTGCAGAAAATAAGAAATGGGTTTTCAGAATCAGCACAAAATGTTGATTCAGGAACGATCCTTAAATATTTTGGCCACATTAAAAGTGCTTAAAAGTGCCGCAGCTCTTGGACTACTTATTTTGTGCAAATAAAATACCTCAAAAGTTATGTGAGATCAATCGAAGTATTTGTTAACAAGAAACGCTCCAATAAGTATTGTGCTTGTGGAACTCCAATAACCATATTGACAGCTGAAGCACCAGATGATGTAATGTGGAGCCGCACGAAGGTTATACATGTATGTATGTATATATATATATATATATATATATATATATATATATATATATATATATATATATATATATATATATATATCCGTGATATTGGTGGGCCAAATAAGTGAAACAAATCGGGTGTACATCAAAAACACTGATGTTATTCATCCATCGTGTGTTCTGTGTGCTGTTCAACTTCAGTGTTTACTGAATTCCTTTACAAATGCCATTTGGTTAAGAGTAAACGGCAATGTGCACAGAACGTGCGCACAAAGGGTGACAAATTGCATGCTTGGGGACAATGCAAGGAATTTTGATGAAGAGGAGGCCATTTGGCCCATCCTGCCTGTACTATATCAATAATACTTTTATTTAATCCACCAGTTTATCGACTGTATTTTATGGGAAGTGGGGGGAGTGGAGGGGTAAACACGGCCACAGACATAATCAAGATGATATATATCAAAAGGCTCTTCTGGCTAAACAGTGGCATGAGCTGAGCAGAGCTATGGCCCCCAACATCTCTGAAGGATTGCACTGCAGCCAATACCAGAAAGATAATTTCATACTCAATTTTATAGACCAGTCCACCCTGGAGAGAGAACATCCACGGACACGTGCTTCGGGATTGTTGGGCCTCCCCTTATGAGAGAGCTTTTTAAAATATTAATAAATGTAAAAGCAACAATCAAAACATTTAAACAGCTTTGATCATGCACCTTGACACCACGGCCAAAATACACAGTCCATCAAGCCTGTCCCACAAGCATACAGATGAACATCAACCCAAAGGCTGAATTATATAGTCAATCGAACACACACATCCTAACCCCAAACGTCAGAATGCATGGCTATACAATTGGACAATTCCTCAATAGGAATAGTTCCCCATTACAGCGAGGAGCAGAAGCTCCACCCCAGAGTGAACTGGTCAAACCATACAAGACATTAAGTCGAGACAGACCGCATCACTGTGGTGGGTACCGAGAAGCAATTGCCACACCAGCGATTGCTGCATGCATCCTGACCAACAGGAAATGCCTGCCACATATCAGCAGAAAACTGCAACTATATATATATATATATATATATATATATATATATATATATATATATATATATATATATATATATATATATATATATATATATATATATATATTGTTACGGATTTTAGAATCCGGTCTGAGGAATGCATCCACACATCCAGGTCCTCAGACAGTTATTTCCTTAAATGCATGTTCAGATTAGCCCCATCCCCATGTCTAATGGGATATTAAATGTGATGCATTGAGAAGGATAAAGGATAGATCCCCTCTCTTATGGAAAGCTTTTTTCTTTATGACAGACACGTTCACACACATTTCTTTCACGAGCTCTGAAGCCGGCCCTCATTTTTCCTCAGCAACATTATTTCGCGAGCTCCGATGGCCGCCTTTTTTGAGAGCACACGGATCGTCATGGTAACCGTGCCCCGGCGGGGTGAGCTTGGGGTGGACGGCACCCCGCGTTGTCGGTTCGGGGATATAAAAATGAGTGAGAGAAAGTGAAAGAGGGACGTTCTGAAGAGAAAGAGATACGTTCTGTGAGGAGAGATGTTCTGAGATATAAAAAAGTGAGGAAAAAGCAAAGGGCGAGAGAAGGGACCAAGAAGCGGGTGTCTGACCAGCGCCGACGAGACAATTCACCCTTCCCAGTGCTTCAGCAAGCTAGCGTGTGGTGCGCATGTGGGTGTGAGCGGCGCCGCCAACAAATGAGGCACGGGTCGATTACCAACAACACCGGGTCTAAACCCACGACGGACGATCTCGGTGCCCTCCAGACTTCGACTGGCGTTCAAGGCTGCCCCGTGAGAGGGTGCATGGCAAAGCTGGGTGCTGGCGACGGACGTGACACGCATGCACGCATTTTCCGGACGTTTTCGCTTCACAACTTCACAACTTTCTGGTGAGCGAGACGATTCTCCACCCCCCCCTTTCACCCCCCACCTGTATGATCTGCTTGGTACCCTTGTCTGCATTTAGCTGTAAGTTAACCCCCAATAAACATCTGCTGTTTGTCTCTTTCCTGGCATTTTTATTGATTTTGCTTTGAAATTCTTTACTTACCTCAGCAAATCAAAAGTTCTTTTTATTTATCGATTTCCAATCTGTCCGTGTTTGGCCCTTCCTTCTCTTGCTCAAGCATTGTCCGGGCCGAGATAGCCTGGGAGGTAATTACCATAGATTTGACCAAAAAAATCGTCGGCACGCACCGGCGGTTAAAACGCTCGGCCGCCCTAATTAAAATCTAATCACATAACATTGGTGCTTTGCCGAGGGCGCGCTCCCTGCTGAGGTAACCACGTGACCTCTAGTTAAACGGAATAATGAGACGGCGGACACTGGAACTCGTGGTTGACTGGGTGGCGTTCGTGGTTTTAAAACAACCCACCGTACCATAATGTTAATTGTGAGCGGTGGCCCCAGGTCCGGCTCTACGGAGGACAACCGGGGATTAATCCTCCTGAGTGACAAGCTGGTGTCTCAGTTCCCCCACCGCAACTATGTATATATATATATATATATATATATATATATATATATATATATATATATATATATATATATATATATATATATATATATATATATATATATATATATATATATACACACACTCACACTCACAAACCCAGAGACGATATTGTGATATTATTTAATATATGCTCCCTTACAAGGAACTTCAATGCTGAAGGAGACCATGAGGTCCATCAAAATCTGCACTCATATTGCCAGCTTTGGGTTGTTTATCTGTGCTCTATTTTTTTCAAATACTGAGTGTCAAGCAAGGAAGCGGCACGTACTATTTATAGTCATTGGAATGACTTGCCAGACTCAGAGCAGATGCTCTAACCATTACACCACCGAGTCTGGTTAATCACATCATAAACTAAAAGAGCACTCGGTGGAGCACATACCTCCGAAATGCCTGATCCTGATCCACGAGAACACATCGGGCCCATTACATTTTTGAAATATCATGCTATACAGTACTACATCGTGTTTGGCCCGATCTCTCAATGGTGAAGAATCACTTAAAAAATTTAATAATTCTCGCATCCAGATCTGGATTCAGATCTTCACCAAAATCAAATCAATTCGTCCTTGTGACACACTTAAACCTGCCCACCAAGTTTCGGCCGAATCTGTCAACAACTTTTTGAGATATTGTGTTATATATCATTTTTGCCCAATGTCTCAATATTCAAGAATCACGTAAAAAAAAAACATTTGATCCGGATCCGGATCCGGATCCAGATCGTCACCAAAATTTAATAAATTTTTACTCGTCACACACCCAACGTGTCCACCAAATTTAATCCGAATCCGTCGACAACCTTTTAAGATATCGTGCTATTTATTAATTTAGGCTGATCTCTCAATAGTGAGGAATCACATAAAAAAATATTGTAGTCGGATCCGGATCCGAATCCGGTTCTTCACCAAAATCTAATCAGTTTGTCCTTGTCACACACCGAACCTGTCCACAACTTTTTGAGATATCCTGTACACAAACAAACAGACACAAAGAGGTGAAAACATAACCTTCACCTTCGGTGGCGGAGGTAAAAAAAAGAAATTTCAGGTCAATATCCCTGAAATGTGCATGTTATTAAACAATTACATAAAAACAACTGCACATTAAATGGATTTGTTTTTCAAATAAAAACCAGATTAAAAAAAAATTCTTATCAAATCTCCTGCTGAGTTTAGGATTGTCAGCAATCACTCCTTTTGTAAAATACAAGCCAATGGCAAGAATTTCTGTTTTTATTCTTTCAACGAGACAGCACAATGACTACTACAGTACATTTCCCGTTCCATGAATCCTTTCAAAATCCCTTCTGGTGTTGTAAATGTCGGGGTGATGCAACTCAAAGCAGGCTGAGTTTCTCAGATGTTTGTCATGGGGTACATAATCAGAGTGTATACGGGTTAACAATGAGGACAAATGGCAATGTTGTGCCTTCAGCTGTTAACTGTTTCAGAAAAAAAAATTCATTTACTTGATTATTATGTGAAGTTATTGCTTGTAAACTGCCTGCTCAGCCAGCAAAAGTAGTCAAAGTATACAACTGAAAGGAGACAAAATGAATCGAAAAAGAAGGAATGAATATTTTACAAACTACCATGCAATATGCAGTCACTGCCATAGACACAAAATGAGAAGGACAATCCTGCTGCCATTGTATATTACCTCTGGTTACTTGCTTGTATTTTTATTGTAAATGTCAGCTCCTAAACCAACCTTGACTTTGTCGAAGAAAAAGAATGGTGAAGTCTTCTTGAGAAATGAAAAGGGACCAGCTCTGTACCTGGGGGCCCTCAGCAGTGGCCCCTCATGGAAAAGAAAAACAAAATGGCACATTAACAAATTTGACCAAAATGATGGATGATTAGCCAGAAGTTAGAGATTCAAAGGAAAACTCCACATAGGAAATTAAAATCTCTCAGAAAATGGATTTAACCAAAAAACTAATCATGGCAGAATTGCCCCTTGGTTTGAATGATGGCAGTTTGAAACAGATGATCAGGCAGAAAATTTGGAAAGGAAAAAAAAAAAAAACCGAGAAAATGCAAAGATTTTAATAAAGGGATAGAAACAAGAACTGCAGAAAGACAAAGCAAGTGATGAGAATTTCAATTAGGCAACTTTCATGAGACGCAGGAAACGATTGATAGAATCATCAACATCGATGTTCCTTCAGTGCTGCCGAAGGTACTTCAACGGTGGTTTGTCATTGCTTTCCAATAATAAATTTGTAATTTGTCAGCTCACCTATTCTTTGCGAAGAACATTGTGCAATCTTTAACATCCGCCAACGATCAGTGCCGGCAGATGGGTCCTCCGGCTTAATGTCCATCCGATCACTCTGCATGGATGCATCCCTCTGTTTATAGCACATTTGCAGACACTCAAATGCTTCAATGCATCACTCTGCATGCAAAACACCATGGTGACAGCTTATATTTGGGTTGAGAGTTGAATTCATGGAAAGCACATCAAAGGCAAATACACTTACTTCTAAGCTATCCCACCAGGCCCAATATTGAAATTTGAAAGTTAAAAAGAAAAACTCATTATTAATGTTGCGTTAATTATTTATTAAATTTTTTGAATCCTTTTATATCATTAAAATGATAGAAGGTACATGTTGAGTGAACAAAGAAAAACATTATTTCCAACTTGGATGAACATATTCCAACAGCATGGTGAGCCCTCATCTCAAACCCAATGGTCCACACACAATTTTCCCCAACAGTACCTTACCCTGCAACCCAAATGCAGATATTTTGATAACATTTCCCAATCTTCCACAAACGGAAAACATTTTTCGATCTGGTTCCTCCGAGTCCCTGGGCTGTCCAATGCTGGATGCTCATTTCGCTTCTCGGCGATATCGCGCCATCACGCCCCTGGGAACGAGCGATGTTGTCCTGCTTACAAATGGTGGCCATGTCACCTGGCAGGGCCAGCAATCGTTTTTCACAAGAACCGTGTGGCATTTTTCACATTATATACAGAGCTTGCACATGCTTTGCTATATTGTACTCCTATTTGCAAAGGCAAGCAAGTTCGAATTTTCAATTTATACGTTTCTTGTCCAAACGCAGCCATAATTAACATGCTAAAAGTGCAATTAAATTGCAATTGAAGCTCTCGTTCTGTCGAGCTATTTTATTCCAAAATCACCTTTTGACCGGAACAAACAGAAAGTGTCTTTTTTTTCTGAATATTAACAAAGCGTTGTCGATGAATAATATTTGCTGCCAAAAAAAGCAAAGAGAAAAGGAAAGCACAGCGAAGATATAATGCTTCAATATTTGAATCGATGTAACTGTTTTATGGCCATTCACTGACTGATTGAAACAAACCATGATGAGACCCCCTCCCCCCCCCCACGTAAAAACAAAATATTCCTTTATGATGCGTAGTGCCTCATACATTTATTTATAGCGAACAAATACAAACCGTTGCTTCACTGAGGGGAATTAACACCAAGCAGAATTCAAACATTAATTTTTTTAATTAATTTGTAATATTAATATCAGATTTTTTTAATAAGCAACTGAATTTAACAATTTAAGTTTATTTTTTAAATTGAATTTCAATTTTTTTTTTCATACACAAAGGAGAGGTCGGTGCAGCTTCGAAGTTTGATACCATTTCACAATGCACTGGCCTCACCACACATTGCTGCAATGGGACAAACACCGCCACATTATTAAAACACCTCACCACCATGTAATTCAAAACACCTCACCACATGTCGCGAGAGACAATAATGTTTTAATTGACTGCAAGCGGATGAGTTGCCGTGTTGTCATGATTTACACCAAGCAGAATTAAAACATTTATTTTACAAATTCATTTGTAATTTTCGTGATATTGCATTTTTTTTTAATAAGCAAATGAAGTTAAAGATTGAAGTTAAAAATATATATTTCAATTTTTTTTTTCATTTTCAAACAAAATACGCTTAGAACACACACACACACAGCAGAGGTAGGTTCAGCCCAGAAGTTTGGTACGATTTCACAAAAGTATG
>NC_140971.1:53863829-53876329 GCF_056783735.1 Eptatretus burgeri
GATAGCCAGTGCAGCAGGAGACTCTGCTTGCTACCTCATAGCATGGTTGTTGTCTGGACAGAAGCTCCACCAACATAAACAAATTCACATGTGAGCGTCCGTCTTCAGCTGCGAAGGCCAACCATGATGAGTATTTTACGGTTTATTTTATGCTCAAAAAGAGTGACGAACGTTGATGAATATTTATCATCTTTGACCCCAACATAAAACCTCTTCCAAACCACAACCTCTCTGCTTCAACTTACTCAGCTACGAATTGCCAAGTTTGCAAACCCATAAAGTAACAAGAAATGTGTAAACAATAGCAAAGCCTCCAACGCACATCGCCAGAAGAGAACTCTCCATTATGTTAGCTCCAAAGTATTCCCATTAAACAATCGCTGAGCAACTCACCAGCAATACTATTTCAAATTGTTTGGAGGATTCTTAGTACGAAAGGCTCAGGTCAACAGACATTATGAATAAATAAAACAATGTCAGATACCAAGCGAGGCAAAACTAATTCACAACAAGGATATGAAATGGTCAAAACAAACCGCAAACGAAATCTGCTTCATTCATAGACAAAAATAGGAATTTGTACTGTTTGTAAGTCGGAATGAATGTGGTGTGGGTGTGGTGTGTGTGTGGGCGTGTGCATGTCAGTTCCAACATCCTCTATGGAATAGTGAAAGTTGCTCATGATGAAGAAGAGAAACCTCAGCTTCTGTGACAAATGGTGAGAAATTTCCCGACTGGCTTTGGTTGGGAAGGTTGTAACGTTAATCCCTCTTTTTGAGCATAAAATAAACCGTAAAAAGGCTTCAACGACGAGCAGAGCAAGAACTATCCGAGTGCCCGTGGGGATTCCGTGAGGGATGTGGATATACCAATAGGATATTCACAGTACGGAAATTCATGGCAAAGACAACAGAACACCGAGCCAAACTGTTTAAAAAAAAAAAGTGAGACAACCAGGTGGACTTTTATTTAAACCCCAGGTGCCAACAGAATCTCCCCCAGGATCGAGTACGAATGCCTGACACCAGACCACCTCCCTCAGTGTACATGTCCGCTCATCCGCAACACATGCACCGACACACCCACCTGGCCCATCTGTAGGCCACGAGACTAAAACCCGGAAAGCAACTATCATTTCCGCAATTCGACGGGCCACGACCTGCATGCGATGTGGATAATCACCACATCTCACAACAGGTGTGACTCCCTCCGACCGAGCGGATTGTTTCCCCGAGGGACCTGGATGGGCCATATGAGGCCTTACCCACCCATGTGCAACCCCAACTTCCCCCACTAACTACTATTACTTGTGCTGCTTTTCAAACCTCAAAAGGTGCCAATTTGGTCTTGGCAAAAGAGTTGACAACAGAAAGTAGCTCCCAACGTAATTTAATTTTTGTGTATGTTTTGCAGTTGGTCTTTTGTATTTTAACGTTCATATTTATTTATTCAGTGACATTGAGTAAAGCCAAGTTCTATTTATCATTACATATTATATTTGACCAAAAGTTTAACCAGGTTAGGTGGTGTAATGGTTAGAGCATCAGGTCTGAGTCTGGGAGGTCAGCAGTTTGAACCTTGGCTGAGTCATATCAAAGACTTTAAGAATAGTATGTGCTCTGAGTCTGGGGGGTCAGTGGTTTGAACCTTGGCTGAGTCATATCAAAGACTTTAAGAATGGTATGTGCTCTGAGTCTGGGAGGTCAGCGGTTTGAACCTTGGCTGAGTCATACCAAGGACTTTAAGAATGATATGTGCTCTGAGTCTGGGAGGTCAGCGGTTTGAACCTTGGCTGAGTCATACCAAGGACTTTAAGAATGGTATGTGCTCTGAGTCTGTGGGGTCAGTGGTTTGAACTTTGGCTGAGTCATACCAAGGACTTTAAGAATGGTATGTGCTCTGAGTCTGGGAGGTCAGCGGTTTGAACCTTGGCTGAGTCATACCAAGGACTTTAAGAATGGGATGTGCTCTGAGTCTGGGAGGTCAGCGGTTTGAACCTTGGCTGAGTCATACCAAGGACTTTAAGAATGGGATGTGCTCTGAGTCTGGGAGGTCAGCGGTTTGAACCTTGGCTGAGTCATACCAAGGACTTTAAGAATGGGATGTGCTCTGAGTCTGGGAGGTCAGCGGTTTGAACCTTGGCTGAGTCATACCAATGACTAAGAATGGTATGTGCTCTGAGTCTGGGAGGTCAGCGGTTTGATCCTTGGCTGAGTCATACCAAGGACTTTAAGAATGGTATGAGCTCTGAGTCTGGGAGGTCAGCGGTTTGAACCTTGGCTGAATCATACCAAAGACTTTCATAATGGTATGTGCTGCTTCCTTGCCTGACATACTGCATTTAAAAAGAACAGTGGATGAACAAGCAACCATTACATGGGCTTGAAGGGTGTAATGGCCTCCTCCTCTCTTGAAGTTCCTTGTTGTGGAACTCATCATTGCATTGCAGTGAGGGATCATATAATTAGTGTTAGTTGAAAAAGCTAATTTCATCACTTTGCACGAATCACAGAAATTACATTTGTAAATATGTGTGGGATAATGAAATTAGTTAGTCCATAAATTAGTTAGTCCATTTTTTTTTTTTGGTAAACAGGCTGGCCTAACCCTAACCCTCGCAGCTCAGTTTGAACTCACATAAAGCAAATTAATGGTCACAAATGCAGGGTTTTTTTTAGCTCGGCTAATCCTTGTGATTGAATCACAGCGAGTCGGCTTTTTGGGGTCATTGGGGGCTACAATGCATCATTCTCTCAGGAAATCCATTCGGACCGCTTGCACCGTACCTGGATGCCAGCTCGTAGCAGTATGTCACACACGTCAATTGATATCGATCGAATAAAGGAATAAAACTGTTCCTACAGATCGTTTCTAATGTGCTAAAAACGGGTGAAATAAGTATTCCTCCCATTACTGCACATGGGGAAATCATGGGGAATGAAGTGAAAAGGCCTTCTTTTCATGATGTGGATGAAGTAAACAGGCAGCAAAATATGTCACAATATGCTAATTACCACTGTGGAAATAAAAGTCGAGAGATCACTGCAAGTTATGTGATAGCATTATGAACCAAATTCCACAGTTTGACCTGCGTCGCTAACTGGATGTAAAAACCTGCCATTCTTGCATTCCCACAAGCCATTAGGATGACTAACCAATGTCCACACCCACCTGATATTACTCCAAGATTCTTGGTGCGATTCTTCGTCTCTGTGGTGTGATGCATGGTTTCTGCACGGTCGCAGATCACATATGGCTGCTCAGCTGCTTCTCTGTTGCCCTGAAGCACATTTTGATTTCCAGAATTGCATTTCTATTAAAATATCCTCTCATATACCCTCATCATGCACCCATTTGATCGCAAGGCACGTCTCTTTGGAGGAATTCACTTTGTGGATGCTTTGCTGGTAATTATTTCACACCAGTTAAATGGCAGCTGCTCAATGTCTCGCAGCGGGCATCATAGAGGTGTCTGGTCATTGCTGCAAAGAACAGCACATTGGGGTCTGATCAATGGGTCACAGATGACATGAGGCCTTGTCAACGTGTTGCAGAGGATATTATGGTGAGGCATGCTCAATGCCTCACAGCAAATGTCATGATGGGATCTTAGTTTGTTCCAGTAATCTGAAATGTCCCTCCAGGCCTTGTGAGACAACCCATCGTTAACGAGTTTTCCTCAACCATTATATGTCATTTCACAGTAGTTATATTGTATAATTTTCCAAAATCAACCATTCGCCAAACAATCTTTGTTATTCCAACATTGGACAAATTGAAATATGTGAAGATAAAGGTTAAAAGTAGTATATAGTACCGTTTGTAACCATAGTGTATTTCACTGGTGTTTTTACTTTGATAATCAAGCAATATCGACAATGCTGCTTGACAAAACTGCTCGCACACCCAACCTGTCCACCAAACTTCGTCCGAATCTGTTCATAACTTTTTTTCAGAAATTCTGCTCACAGACAAACAAAGTAAAAAAAAATCAATCATAGAGCGACACTTGGCGAAACAGAACAGCACTCGGAAGAGCACATACCTCCGCCAGGCTGAATAGTTTACATTTTGTATGCCACTGATGGGTAGGATCTGAATCCTGACCTTAACCAAAATCGAATCATTTAGTCCTTGTCATACACCAAACATGTCCACCAAGTTTAATCCAAATCCGTTCACAACGTTTTGAGATATCATGCAATATCGTTTTTAGTCCCATTTCAATGGTGAATAATCACTTAAAAATTAAATAATTCTCGTATCCAGGTCCGGATTCGGATCTTCACCAAAATTGAAACAATTAGTCCTTTTTACACTCTCAACGTGTCCACCAAGTTTCGTGTGAATCCATTTATAACCTTTTGAGATATTGTACTATACATCGTTTTTGGCCCAATCTCTCAATGGTGAAGAATCACTTAATAAATTCTCAGATCAGGATCCGGATTCGGATCTTCACCAAAAGTAAGTATTGCTGTCCTTGGCTGGTCAACTACATACACAAAAAAATTCACAACGATTGCTTGAAAATTGTGGCCAAAAATCGTGTGACAAACAAATAGACAGACACAGACAAACAGACAAAAGCTCCAGACAAACATACTTGGCAAAAAAAATGTTTTGCCAGGTAAAGACAGACAGGGGTGTAAACAGCACCTCCATCGAACTTTGGTGGTGGAGGTAATTACAATACATTTAAACTTAAATAAACAGCCCATTCTGTTAACTTAATTTTGATTTACTTGATTTATTTAGCTGCTTGCAGAATGCAAGGAAAATCAATTTCATCAAATATACAGGGTGAAACAGAAAGGGTGAGATATTTGCATTATGTTGTAACTTTTTCATTTGACATCAGAATGACATAAAACTGGCTTAAAATTGTGTAGCATATAATAGAAAAAAACTTTTCAATTAAAAAAAAAACATAAATTGATTTTTAATGCGACAAAGTTATGGCATATTAAATACATTTAGTGACTGTGGATTTGTGAGGTCTGCACGTAGAATGAACCCGGGCTTCTGTAAGCATGCACCGTGTGTGTGTGTGTGTGTGTGTGTGTGTGTGTGTGTGTGTGTGTGTGTGTGTGTGTGTGTGTGTGTGTGTGTGTGTGTGTGTGTGTGTTGTTTGTCATCTCCACAATGTGAGTTTCAGAAGGGGAAACTGTGTCCTTCCAGGTGTCGAATTATCCACCTCAATTTCGGTAAGACAGGGTTGGGGGGGGGGGGGGTCACGAATTCTGGACCAAGGTTTGAAGTCTTGTTCTCAAAGCTTTGTTCTAAGGACTCTTTGGAGGATCATCACTGAGCCCCGGATATCTTCCAACTGCAGTTCGTTTGTATAAATACTCCCAGGGATAGTTTTTAAGATCTCTGTAATGTTCTTCTTCATCATTCCTATTGCTCCACTGATCACGGGTACAACTTTGGCAGTCTTCATATACTAGGATCTTTTCACTTCATTTTTGAGATCTTGGTATTTGGTCATTTTCTTGATTTCTGCATTGTTTCGGCCAAATTTGCTGGGTACTGAAACCTCAATGAGCAATGCTGTTTTTTTTTGTACTTAAGTGTGATATCCGGTCACAATGCTTTGTTTTCTATGCTCACATTCGATGGGATCATCAGGGTCATATGTGAACATTACTTCCTTGTTCTGAATTATCTCTTTTTATTCATGTTTCCATGAGTTTTCTGGGACTGGGATATTGAAGTTTTTGTAGATGTGCCAGTGGATTACTCTTCAAACTTTGTTGTGCCTTTGGGTGTATACTGTTCTGACATGAGGTTTTTTTTACATCCCAATAAGGGGTGGCTCGTACTTTCTGTTTGTTACTTGCAGAACCTACACTTATCCGGTTGATTCAGTCCTGCCATTTTCTTAAAGCCATTATTGTCGTGTTGTTGGTCTTGGGCATTTATAATGATTCGTTGTCTCTCAGTTAAACTGACCTCTTCTTAGCCATTCCAAAGAGCCTTCTTTGTCCATTTCCAATCTGTCCAACTCTTCTGTTTTTTAAAATTTCTTCCTGCTCTTTTGTTGTTCTCCCAGTTGTTCGTGTATATCAGTTGATATTTCGCTTTATATTTTTCTTTCGCCTTTTTTGCTTTCATTGCAGCTATATTCGTTACTGCTTCCTGCATAACATCTTCCATTTGCACCTGTCTTTGGAAAAAAAATTGTGAGGTGGGCTACGGATACCTGTCTTCGTGTTTGCACACAAATTGTATTCAGTAGTCTGTTGGAACTTTTCATGTATTCAGCCAATCCGACAGATGTCATTCTATGCACTCGATTGAGTTTCATCAGGCTGCTACCTCCTTCTCATCTCATCAGGTACATTCTATCACCCTTATCGTCCACCAATTATCCTATGCTATTCCTCAACAGGTTCACAACTCTCGTAACCCTTTATATAATGAATACCTTGCTGTGATTTTTAGTATTTATGGCTATGTCCTTTTCATATTCCCTTTTGCCTGCTGCGTTATTACCCCCATTGGACTTAGTCCGAAATGGGGGGGTTATGGATTTGGTCTCGATTTTCATGTCCGTGCATGCGTGTGTGCGTGTGCGTGCGTGCGTGCGTGCGTGCGTGCATCCGCAACCATATCTTGGACATGTATGGACCGATTTTATTCATACTGAGCACAAAGACAACACTTGATTGTATACATATGCAAGTCATTATTTTTCCACAACAGCTCCAAGATGGCTGACTGTTGGCCAGTTTAGTTGTAAACAAAAACGCAGTCAAGAACAGGTCTTCAACCATTTCTTGGATATGCATTCACCAATGTTGTTCAAACTTTGCACACAGATAAAGAATGATGGCTTCATATGCTAGTCATTTTCTTCGAGGTAAGATTTAAGATGGCCGACCGGTGGCAATTTAAGTTGTAAAAAAACCCCGATGTTGAACACAGCCTCAACCATTTCTCGGACATGCATTTACCAATGCTGTTCAAACTTGGCACCCAGATAATGAATGATGGCCTCCATAAGCATGTCATTTTGTTTTTGAGAGTAGATCCAAATCAAGAGAGGGTTTTCGAAAGTAGAAAGATGGCCGACTGATGGCCATTTTGTGACTTTGTTCAAACTTGGCACAAGCAGAGTAGATGATGGCATGCACATGCCCCTCACTTTATTTTGTGATCTATTCAAAGATGGCCAACTGATGGACTGGTGGCCATTTTACTTGTACATAAATATGGATGAGCCCTTTGGCTCATGTCTTTTCTAGCTATGACATTTCATGTCTTTTTACTTGTTTTCTTGCGAGTCTATATCCTTCTAGACTGATGTGAATTGGCCTCTGGTCTTGTTATTTTGTACTTAATGAATGCATTATACTTTATTGTTTATCCTTCATAACAATCCGTACCTCCTTGTTCAACCACCTCGTTTTCCTTCTGCTCCAACCTTTATAACCGCACCGGAATGCACCTACTCTGAAAACTTGCACAATTGCTCCTTGAATGTTGCCCGTTTTCTGACACAGACCACCCGCTCTTCACCTGAACCCAATCATCATCTACCATCATCATCTAATCAATCTAGAGCTCCCAAATCATTTCTCACAACCTCAAAAGTTTGCCCTCCTAAAATCCAATACTCTCAAACTACCATCGCAAACTTCACATCTCGGCAAGAGAGATGCATTTCCATTGTGCTCCCTCGTCCAAACATGCTCTCCAACCTTCTCCTCCTCCACCATATTGGGATCATACTTAAAAAAAAGATTCAACACTGCATTCTCCTCTCAGGAGCTTTTCTCCAAACTGGGGTAAAAAGTAATCTTGGACAAGAGATAGAAAATCCTCTTTTGTTTTCCCTTTCCCTGTTCCTTGACCCAGTCTATCCCTGGAAAATTTAATTCCCCAATAATAAGTATTCTTCCTTTAAAATATGCCCCTTTGAATTCTTAACATATCCATCCTTCCTGCTCTTCCTTCACACAAGGTGCCCTGTAAAAGCACGGTACAAATATCTTACCATTCAGGCAATCTCTAAACTCTATCCACACAGAATCATTTACATTAATTCACACCTTAATATCATGCCTCTCTCTCTCAATACAAGACATGTACCCCACTTTATTTTACACCGATTTCCACACCTCCTCCCTTTTTCTACTTCATGTCCACCAATGAACCCGGTAGCCTTGAATTCTCATCCTCCAGTTGGATAGCCCACGAAAGCATGTCTCACAACAACTCAGTTATACCCCTCGTCATCAATCCTAACTTCCCGTTATTCCATCTTCCCACTTAGGCTCCTAGCATTCATATAAAATGCTTCCAACCTTTCCCTTCTATTAACCACCTCCTGCTGCCTCCAAATCTCCAACCACATCCTTAGCCTCCAGTCTTAAAAAGTTCCAATGTATTTCTCAAGAATAACCACAAATATCACCACCCCTTTCTACTGAAAACCCTCCCACCTGTCTGCTACACCAATCTCAATATCGCCAACATACAACAACCGATACACTGTTTATAATTTTTCATGCATTTGTTTCCATGAATTTATCAAGTGATTTCTGCTCAATCTCATCCTGTTCTTCTTCAGGCTTAACCTCCCTCTACTCCGCCCCACCACTGGTGCCACCAGATTCAGCAGATCGTTCGTCACCATCATGCCCAACCAACCACACATCCAAGTGACTCATCTCCCTGACATCATCCCTCAAGTAGCCCCTGCTATGAAGTCCACTCCCTTCACACCAGTCCTCAAGTCTCAGGGCAACACACTCACCTCCGCAATTCCAAACACAACCACATTCTCCATGAATGTCACATCCATCCACATGACTGACCCCCCCTGTGAAATGGCCACCCTCCTTGGGACCACCCGCAGCCCCGGGAGGCCGTCCAGACTGATCAGTAGAGAACACTTCACTTTGTTTTCAATTTTCCTGTTGGGACGAGAGTTGGATCACCACACTGGATGACTCTCGGAGAGGATTCTGCATTTGGACCTGCTGGCAGGACCAAAGGTAATCCCTATTGAAGTGCCAGCTGCAAGCAGACCAGACCACCGGTGAGCATGCTGCTGACCCTCTCTCCCAATCTCGTCAGTTGCAAGCTGCTTTCTTGTCCCTTCAATGTTGTATGACCAATGGTGCTGCCTTGTTCTTCACTCTGGATCCCTTCTCGGCCTTCACTGCTTATATAATAATGAGAGGATCTAATTTGTCAGCCACGAGATGGTGTAACCAGTTTGTGATGGCACAGCCAAAGCCTTCTTGCATTTTTCCCAGCAATGCCCCCCCCCCCTCAAGTGCCAAATTGCACGCTGATCCCGTGAATTCGACTAGTACAGCACTTATGTAGTGTGAGGCAAGATGGTGGCCATGCTCCCCGAAGAGCTATTGCCTTGTTTCATGTGGGACATGCCAGCCAAGCTTCTCCCACACATGGCAGACCATGAAGGGCATAGCTCCAGGCTCTGATGTGTAAAACCAGCATGTCATTGCAAGAGACCTGGACAGCTTCTGCTCCTTCACCATGGTACAGTAGCTCAGTCACAGTGTAAGGTATTTCAGCATGCCCAACCACTACGTTCCTGAGGATCAACTCTAAATCCCAGACTCAGGTACAATGCAAAAAGTCAAACATGCATGAACTCCGAGCTGCCGCCTTTTTTTTACAAAAAGTATGATTTTTGATGATAAATAAAAAGTAGGATGCAGAACTGAAACAAAGACGATTCGAATAAAAAAAAGAAAATTATCTGCCGATTGACAATTAAGATGGCTTGGTTGCTGAACAAGACAGACAATGAAACATGATCATTTTAGAGGGTTTTAAAGCCAGCTTACATTAAACCTGGCTGGATGCACTCTCGTATCTGAGCTCAAGTGTTTGAACATCGGCACTGCAGCACTCTCTGAGGTTCGGAGACCGGATAGTGGCGAGATCATTGCGGGTGGTTACACCTACTATTCCTCTGGTCACTCTGATGGTTTCCATGCCCAAGGAGTTGCTGTAGCTGTGTCCATTAAGCTGACTCCAATGATAATTGAGGTAACACCGTTCAATGAGTGTATTATGAGACGAAGAATTCGTCACTCCTTGGGTGTCGTTTCCCTGGTCTCTGTATATGCTCCGACTGAGGTGAGTTATCTCACCATGAAGGACGCATTGTATGCCACAATCGAGTCTGTGGTTCATCAGTGCCCCAGGCAAGATACTCTTCTAGTCTTGGAGGATTTCAATGCATCGCCTGGAACTGATAAGGATGGTTATGAGACGTGTGTTGGTCCCCATGGGTCTGGAACTGTTCTTTGACTTTGCAAGAAATCAGGGACTTAGTGTGGCTGGTTCATGGTTTCAGCACCCACAGGCTGATCGCTGGACTTGGTATTCCAATGGTGGTGGTGTGGCAAAGGAGATTGAGCATGTGCTCGTTGATGGTCACCGGAGGATAATCCAGTTCTGCAGAGTCTACCAGAGTGCTCAGCTCCTCAATACGAACCACAGGCTTGTGGTAGCAACTTTGAAGTTGCAGCTTAAATCCAGGAGAATGGTACCATCCCAGCCTAGGCTGGATGTTGGCAAGCTCAAAGATGAGAGGGTAACTGAGGAGTTTGCGAAAAGGCTGAGTGGTGATTTGGGGGGTCTGGGTGCTTTGGGGAATCCTGAAGAGTTGTGGAGTGCCTTCAAGACCACTGTCCTTGATGTTACCGGTGGATGTCTTGAAACTCATCGTAAGGCGAAGAAGAATTTTGTCTCTCAAGGCACACAAGATACCATTGACCAGAGTCACAGGGCCAGGCTTAATGGCAAAGCTGAGCTGTTCAGCAAGTTGAGGCATAAAACTGAATGGACAAAAAGGATGGACAAGCAGGCCTATGCGTGTGGAATCTGTGAGGCTGTGGAGCATCACCTGAGGTCAGGTGATTCTCATCCGACTTGCAGGGGAATTTGAGGATTGCATCCCTCCAAGCCCATCCCTCGGTGTACTGCATTTAGAGCGGAGGGTGGTGGGCTCGTTAAAGATGAGTCCAAAGTGAAGGCCCGCTGTGCCAGTTACTTTTGGTGGCTGTACCAGTATGATACACCAGCTGTTAAGTTGGATGTAAGGGGTGTTAATATCCCTATTGCTGACCCTCCAATCAACTGTGATCCAACTTCATTTGTGGTAACACTGGCCGCGGTGAACTGGTTGATATGGGGCAAAGCTCCATGGATCTGTGGCATCCATGCTAAACTTCCCAAGGTTGGTGGAAATGCAGTACCCACATCATTGCACACAGGTCTGTGCTCTGCCTAGAACACAGGCATCATCCCAACTGACTAAAAGAAGGGCCTAGTTGTCCCTCTCGGGAAAGGGAAGGGTGATCGCCAGCACTGCAATCACTACCAAGGCTGCTCTCAGTGCTGGGAAAGGTCTTTGCTCGGATAATTATTGATCGGGTTCATCTGCTTGAGCAGCCGCTCACAGAGCAGTCAAGCTTTACACCAAATAGGTCAACAATTGACCGTATCCTTGCCCTTTGTGACCTCACCGAACGCAGATGACAGTTTCGGCAGGAGCTGCTTGCAGCCAATGTTGATCTCTGCAAAGCATTCAATTCAGTGAATCGGGATGCCCTCTAGAGGATTCTTGGTCTTTGTGGGGTGTCACCAAAACTGATCAATCTGATGTCTGAACGAAACTCTGGAACTGAGAGTGCTGTGAGATGTGGTGATACAATCTCCAACTTATTTCCAGTTGTTACTGGAGTTCGTCAGGGGTGTGTCCTGGCCCCCACACTTTTCAGTGCTTGTTTTGGACTGGATTCTAGGGAGGATGTCAGAGAGATCAAGCTGCAGGGCATCCTTTGGGAATATTAAGATCTCTGACCTTGATTTCGCAGATGATGCAGTCATCTTTGCGGAGTCTTTGGATGTCCTTTTGAGGGCCCTCAATGTGCTAAATGGGGAGTCGGAGCCGCTGCGATTGTGGGTTTCCTTTGTCAAAACTAAGATCCAGGCTTTCAATGACATCTTGGATGCTGCTTTCTTGTCTGCACCTGTTTTGGCAGTGATATTCATGTCTCTGCTGGCTGTGAGCCAGAGGTCAATAGACGTCTTTGTCCGGCCTGGGGAGTCATGGATTCATTGGATCATGGGGTGTGGTGCTGTCAGTCCCCGAAAAATGAAAGTCCGAGTCCTCAGGTTCTTGGTGCTTCCAGTCTTGCTCTACGGATATGAGACTTGGACTCTGACCAGGGATCTGAGATGGAGACTTAATTGCTTTGGTACCAGGTCTCTTTGGAGAATCCTTGACTATCGCTGGTCAGATGTTGTGTCCAACGAGCAGTTGCTGAGAGAGGCTCAAATGAGATTTCTTACCTGCATAGTCCGTGAGCATCAGCTGTGGCTGTTTGGACATGAGGCTCGTTTTCCTGACTCTGATCCTTCTCCACAGATTCTCTCAGTGAGGGAGCCTCATGAGTGGAGGTGGCCAATGGGTTGACCAAGTGTCTTGTGGTTGCAGCAATTTG
>NC_140971.1:53881329-53906329 GCF_056783735.1 Eptatretus burgeri
AGATAGAGAAAGAAAAATGACTAACTGGAGGATCGCAGCCGGAATGGATCACATAAATTCCCTCCATATAACGGGTTTGTGCGAACTACACATGTACCTATCGAGATATCTCACCTGGGGTCCCTTTATGGTGGAATGCGAATTTCCACAGCCGTAACAATATATATATATATATATATATATATATATATATATATATATATATATATATATATATACATATATACATACATACATATACTACCGATCAAAAGTTTTAGAACACCCCCATTTTTCCAGTTTTTACTGAAATTTAAGCAGTTCCAGTCCAGTGAATAACCTGAAACGGTACAAAGCGAAGCAGTAAACTGCCAGAGGTTAAAAAAAGAAAAAAGAAAAGTTTAGGTAACAAAAAACTGAAAAATAATGTAAATTTCAGAGTTGTGAAAAAAGGCCTTTTTCAGGGAACAAGTAATGGGTCAGTAACTGCAGCTGTTTTCCAGCAATGGAAGTAAATTAAACCTTGAAAGTTGATGCAAACACTTCCTGCAGGTGTCCCAACTGTTGTTGATTCGTTACAAACCCTCTGTCTGGATAAAAGCAGCGTTGGAACAGACTGTGTTGCGACACCCTCTGAAGCATTATTTGGACAATATTGCACTGTAGGAAGTAGTATATTGCTCTCATAATGGCGAGAAAAAGACAATCAACAAAGGAAGACAGACAGACCATTATAACCCTTAAAAGTGTAAGTCTTTCCTTCAGAGAAATTGCAAAGAAGCCAAGGTGTCAGTGAGTACAGTTTCCTGCAACATCAAAAGGCACTTAGAAATTGGAGGAAACTCTGACAGGAAGAGGTCTGGCAGACGCAAAGCCACAACACAATCAGAAGACAAGTTTCTCTGAGTCCACAGCCTGCGTGATCGGTGGCTCACAGGACAGCAGCTTCAAGTACAGCTTAACACTGGTCGAAGAAAGGAAGTCTCAGTTTCAACTGTGAAGAGAAGACTTCGAGCTGCAGGTTTGACAGGTCGAGGGGCAGTAAGAAAAAGAAAGCCATTGCTAAGATGGCAAAATAAGAAAATGAGGCTTGCCTGGGCCATGAAGCACTGCCAGTGAAAACTGGAAGAAGGTCTTATGGACCGATGAATCAAAAGTTGAAATCTTCGGTTCATCACGCAGGGTTTTTGTACGCTGTCGAGTAGGCAAAAGGATGGTTCCTCAGTGTGTGACACCAACTGTCAAACATGGAGGAGGAAGCGTGATGATCTGGGGTTCTTTTGATGGATCCAGAGTCGATGACTTGTACAGAGTGACTGGCACCCTGCACAAAAAGGGATACCACAGCATTTTTCAGCACCATGCAATACCCTCTGGTCTTCGCCTAGGTGGTCAGGGCTTCATCCTACAGCAAGATAACGACCCAAAACATACCTCCAGGCTTTGTCAGAACTACCTTAGAAGAAAAGAACAAGACAGTAGGCTTCAAATCATGGAATGGCCAGCACAGTCTCCAGACCTAAACCCCATCGACCTGGTTTGGGATGAACTGGACAGAAGGGTGAAAGCAAAGCAACCTACAAGTGCAACGTATTTGTGGGAACTTCTACAACAGTGTTGGGAAGAACTTTCTGAACAATATTTGATTTCCATTGCAGAAAGAATGCCACGAGTATGTTTGGCTGTTATATGTGCAAAAGTGACTACTTTGATGAGTCAAAAATTAAAATTAAATTTTGATCAACAAAACGATTCCATGATTTCTTTATTATCTGCAATTGTATATTTGTTCTGTGCTTTCATTTCAGAGTACAATGGAACATTAAACTGCTTAAATTTCAGTAAAAACTGGAAAAATGGGGGTGTTCTAAAACTCTTGATCAGTCGTGTATGTAGATCGACTGTTCCCATGCTTTTCTGTCTGAAGAAGCTACATAAAGCAATCATGAAAGGCTCCCGAAGGTAATCCCTTTGCTGTTTCAAACCTTTCCCAGAGATCCTCGACAACAGCAAAGACGTTCACACATGAGAATCCCAATGCGAAACACACCTTCAGCTGCCCGACCAGATTCCTCATTTGTTGGCAACTCCTCAGTGACAGTGCAGACAGAAATGCATACCAATGAGGCTCCCAAGCATGTACCATGTCAACGGTCAAAATAAGTCAATATATCCATAAAAATTCAATTGATTTGCTGAGAGCTGATTGGTTATTCCCTCCATTCACAGGTGAGAGATCTGTTTGGGTATTCGTTTTCATATATGTGTGTGTATATATATATATATATATATATATATATATATATATATATATATATATATATATATACATATACATATATATATACATATACATATATATATATACATATACATATATATATATACATATATATATACATATACATATATATATACATATACATATATACATATATATACATATATATATATATATATACATATATATATACATATATATATATATACATATATATATACATATATATATATATACATATATATATACATATATATATATATACATATATATATACATATATATATATACATATATATATATATATACATATATATATACATATATATATATACATATATATATATACATATATATATATATATATATATATATATATATATATATATATATATATATGTATATATATATATATATATATATATATGTATATATATATATATATATATATATATATATATACATATATATATATACATATATATATATATATACATATATATACATATATATATATACATATATATATATATATATACATATATATATATATATATATATATATATATATATATATATATATATATATATATATATATACATATATATATATATATATATATATATATATATATATATATATATATATATATATATATATATATATATATATATATATATATATATATATACATATATATATATATATATATATATATATATATATATATATATATATATATATATATATATATATATATATATATATATATATATATATATATATATATATATATATATATATATATATATATATATATATATATATATATATATATATATATATATATATATATATATATATATATATATATATATATATATATATATATATACATATATATATATATATATATATACATATATATATATACATATATATATATATATATACATATATATATATATATATATATATATATATATATATATATATATATATATATATATATATATATATATATATATATATATATATATATATATATACATATACATATATATATATATATATATATATATATATATATATATATATATATATATATATATCTATATATATATATATATATATATATATATTATATATATATATATATATCTATATAAACATGAATATACATATATGTATACATGTGCATATACATTAACATATACATATACATACAATTGACCCCTCCCACACTCCTCCAGCTAAAGAAGCTGCATAAAGCAACCCAAGAAGACCGACACAAGGTAAGTGTTACGCTGTTTTGAACCCTTCACAGAGTTCCTTCACAATGACAAAGACGTTCACACATCGTACACACATGAGAATCCCAATGCTACACACCCCCTCAGCTACCGAGCCAGTTTCATCACTTATTGGCGAATCATCAATGACAGCACAGACAGAAATTAATACCAATGAGGCTCCCAAGCATGTACCACGTGCAAACGTCAAAAGCAGTATATATATATATATATATATATATATATATATATATATATATATATATATATATATATATATATATATATATATATATATATATATATATATATATATATACATATATTTAAATAAAGACCCACCCACATCTCTCAACTGTGAATGGAGGTAATAGCCAATCAGCTCTCACCTAATCAAATAAACCCAGGTGGCTCGGATTATATAAACAATTGACCCCTCTCACATTCCTCTCGCCGAAGAAGCTGCTAAAAAGCAACCCAAGAAGACCTGCACAAGGTAAGCGCTATGCTGCTGGTTGAGAGAATGCCAAGAGTGTGCAAAGCTGTTCGCTAGGCAAACGGTGGCTACTTTGAAGAATCTAAAATATAAATATATTTTGATTTGTTAAATACTTTTTTGGTTACTGCATAATTCCAGATGTGTTCTTTCATAGTTTTGATGTCTTCACTATTATTCTACAATGTTGAAAATAGTAAACATAATGAAAAACCCTTGAATGAGTAGGTGTGCCCAAACTTTGGACTGGTATTGTATGTACTGTATCTATGTGTGTGTGTGTGTGTGTGTGTGTGTGTGTGTGTGTGTGTGTGTGTGTGTGTGTGTGTGTGTGTGTGTGTGTGTGTGTGTGTGTGTGTGTGTGTGTGTGTGTGTGTGTGTGTGTGTGTGTGTGTGTGTGTGTGTGTGTGTGGCGACCCGTGCAGGATTGTGCCCAATAGCCAAGGAGACTGCTTTGGCAGCACCAACGCTCTGCACAGAGTATGGTCCCAATGCATGGATGGGTGGAACTTCGAACTGACCAACCATCTTTATTTCAGTTATTTTTCTCAATGTTGGGCTGGCAGGATAGCCTTAAGGTATGCACATAATACATATATACAATAGGAGCATGTACTTTTCACTGTGTTCACTTTCTGCCAGTACACCAGAGGGGCCTCCATCTGGCCATCCCCCAGGCAAATATTTGGCCCATCCCATCTCTTAGGGATAGGACATTCCAGGTCCCCACCCGAAGGGGCTGCCTCAGGTTGACCCAAGGAGACCACTCCACCACACAACTCAGTGTGTTTTTGTGGAGTGAGGTGTTTGTTATGGTGGCAGGAGTGCAAATTCTGCCACCAACCTCCTTGGGGAGGTAACGAACTGCAGGAGGACATCAGCAGATGCAGTTGGGTACCAGATTTGGATGGCTGTTGGCTCACAAGGAGCTCCTCCACCCTTTGACAGGTTTTGTATTTAGTTCTGCTGGGTGTCCATGTCCATACACCCTCCACACCAGGGGATTTGGTGGGGGGAGCCGTTTAGTCGCCGACACGACAATGGGCAGGTTAGTAAGGGTTTTGCATAATACCCGAAGCACGTCACAGATTTGATCTGGCCTAACCTGACAATCACAGTTGGGTGTCGCCAAATCAGCCAGATTGCTCTGCACCATCTATTCGTGCAGCAAAACACAGAGTTTCCATCCTCAAGCATTCCCCCAACTTCAGCCTCCAAGTAGCCGGATTACAGGTGCACGTCACTACGCTCAGCGACAACGTATGCACACTTGCCTCGAAACTGTCTAGGCAGGGTTCAAATCTCAACCCAGCTATAAACTGTCATCATGGTATTTCACAGGCAGGACAATTCACCAATGTGTTCATCATCCCTGGGATGTGCGTTGAGCTGTGTGTCTCATCTGTAAGAATTAGTTGGTGAACATTAAATATTCCACGCTGTGCTTCTCGAAAAGTCAACAAACCGGCACTTTAAACAAATTAAAAATTCTCAACTGTGAAGAATCACTTTTAAATTCTAGTATCTGGATCCAGAATCAGATCTTCAACAAAATAGAAAAAAAATAAAATCTTTCCTTGTCACATCCAATCTGTCCACCACGTTTCGTCCGAATCCATCCTTAACTTTTTGAGATATCCCACTCACAAACAGCGAGATGGACATACAAACAGGGGTGAACAAATAACCTCCATCCACCTTCAGTGGCTGAGCTAATAGGAGGACCTAAATGTGAGAGCGCGCGCGCGCGCACGCACGCACGCACGCACGCACGCACGCACGCACACACACACACACACACACACACACACACACACACACACACACACACACACACACACACACACATCATTGATCACCTCCATACAACATCATTCCTTTGAGGTCACCTTCAACCCATTGTGAAGATCTACCGAAAATGAAGAATTTTTGGTTTGTATCATCTCCAACTGCATTGAAATAATGACAAAAATCGCTGCAGATTTGTCAAAACAAGAAGACCCTTTGCCCAATAACTACTCTGTCATTGACCGACGAAGTGACTTTGAAACGGTCTGACATCCCAATTACCATGAAGAATAATAGAACTGGATGGGATATTTTACAGATAAATAATGTGAGCAATTTGATGCCACAGTGACATGATTTAAGTGCAATGTGCTGCTCAAGTTTGCACTTTCAACATTATAATGCTTATTAAAATATCCCACAAAGACGAAATCAACAGTATAACTTTTGAAACTTGAGCAATAATGCAAATTCCAGCCTCCAAAGGATGCTCAAAATGAGCTCAAGGAATTATTGATGTGAATCCTGAACGAAGATAAGCCAAGCTTTTGAGTATCTGGTCAAAGAATCAGGTGCAAGTGAAGGGATCGTTGAATGACACTCGGTGTTTACTCACCTGTACCAACTCAACACCTCCAAAGCTGGTCATCCAGCTGACTGTCCCAGAGGACTCTGAAAGGAATTTGCAAATGAGATAACTGAACAATCACTGAAATATTTAATTTATGCCTCAGATCTGGATGTTTTCCCCAAAGTTGGAAAACATCATTAGTATCCCCAGTTCAAGTGAGTACTGCTGTCACGAGCTATGATCTTCTCTGCCCAATTTATATTGCATGAGTATTTGAGTGATTTCTTGCCGACTTGGTGACAAGGGACTTACAACATAACATAGCATTGTTCACCAATGTAAAGGGCTGACAGGATTGCCTAGAGGTATGCAAGCTCGCTCCGAAGCAGTCTCGCATTGGTTTGATTCCTGACCCAGCTATAAACTATTACCTTGGTGTTTCACATGCAGGGTGATTCATCATTGTGTGTGTCGTCTCTTGGATAGATGATAAACTGAGTGTCCCATCTGCTGGCATTAGTTAGTGGATGTTAAAGATCCCACAGTGTCCTTTGTGAAGAGTCGGCAAGCTATTGCCAGCACCATGGCCAAATTCCAAATTCCTGTCCTCACTTACAGAGGGCATCAGCAGTACAGCCCTGCCCTCAGCCAATGATGCCACCTCACTGCCTTCTGCTGCATATGAAAGAAGCAGACAAACATGAAGGGCAGTCCAATTGTGCACAACCTTGTGAATTCGCTTGACGGAATGGATAGCAATGTTAACAAACTTGGCAATGCATGAACTTATGCCATTCACTTCAATGAAGCTTTTGATCATGTACATCACACGATTGCTGTCGAAAACCAGATCCAACTTGGAGTTGATCATGTGGTTTTGTCTACAATCTGCAGTTTTCTAACACAGTGTTTACAAACCACTCAATACCACGGATCAACACCAATCACTCTTGGTATTACATGTGGTGTACCAGGGTATGGAATTAGGTCCCATTATCTTCTTGGCAATAACGATGCAGCTCCCACCTCTGCAAACAAATGGAAATGTGTTGATGATGTTGGCCTTATTGATATTATATCCAAGTCAGAACGTTCAAATTTACCGTTTATTTTTCTTTCTTTTTTGTGTGTGTGTGTATATATATATATGGATACAAACAAACACGACATAATAGTGACCGAAGCTTTTCATGCTGCTCTCCTCAGGGTAAAAAATCATAGGAAGTGAAGAAGGAAGTGAAGGCGTGTGCTTTATACGCAGGTCTCAATAAGGTAGACGCTGATTGGTTCAGCCGTAATGACGTCACGGTTAATCCGAACACCCATTGGTCGGCTCATCATCTTCACCTCGAGCTCCCATTGGCTGGAGCAGAGTTAATCGATGATTGACGTTTGCAACCACATCCTTGAGAGCAGGGGGAGGGGTTTCCCCAAAGGTCCATTCACCATTTGTTACCGTACTTCCCTTGATCTTTCCATGCTGAAAGAGACACAGAGATCATACACATTCCTTTTGACGACATAATGTTGGATCGGTGGTAAGGATGAAGGTTGCTTCCAACATACGTAAATGAAACGAGCTCTGACCTCGGCTCAATATCCTGAACATATCTGCTTTGTACTGATCAGATAGGGTTGGCAACCAGGTGTTGTACAATGGCAGATGAAGCAGATACAGTGGCCGGTGGTTGTTGGATATTTCTACATGCTCGCACTGGTTGTGTTCTAACCCTCACAATCTTTCTTCGAATCGCCAAGGGGGATGTGTTGTTTGATCCGATCAGCCAATCTTAGTGTGGTGCGGCCCACGTACCGAGCTTCACATCAGCACTTAAACTCATAAATAACATTGCTGGTTTGTGAGGTGGGAAGCACATCCATGTATATATATATATATATATATATATATATATATATATATATATATATATATATATATATATATATATATATATATATATATATATATATATATATATATTGTCACGGATTCGCGCCCGCCTGCGTGCTGACGGCCACGTAACTCGAATCGCGGCACGTCGCCCACCGGACGGACAATCCAGTCGTGACCCTCTCGGACTAACGCCGGGAACCAGTCACGGGTGGACCTTTCGGTCTCACCGCGATCGAGCCAATCGGCCCCCGCGTGGGATAGGGTTGCTCGCCAAATTCGACCTACCTAAGTACCCACACGGAGGGTAGACCGGGCGATCGCACCTCGACGCAGGTCGACTTCGGACACGGGCCACTTAAGCGACCCGTTCCGTACTATCGGGATAACCAAGCGGTGTTATCGTCGGCCTCGACGGTTCGATTAATTATCGGGCGTATTCAGCCCACTACCAACCCTTTACGTGAAGCAAGATGAGGATTCAATGAGAGAAATGACGAAGCGAAGCGGGAAAGCAGTTCAACATAAAGCACATTTATTCGCGATGAACGGAAAGCACACATATACAATTCCACCAAAAGCACATAGAAAAAGAAGAAGAAACACAATGCAATTTTACACAAAAAGCAAATGTGAAAGCGAAGACACAATGCAGAGCTATCCGACTACCGAGCACACGGCAACACTTATACAATTCTACTTCACAGACGGCGCCGACAACACATATTCCCAAAGCAAAAGAAAAGAGAACCACCCTCCAGGATGAGGCGGGCCTGGGGCCGAGACCGGGTCGGGCCTACCCGTCTGATGATGAGGCGCGAAGCGGCGATGGTGCCCCAACTCCGCGGGCCTCGCGGACAGTGTCTGGTAGGGGTGGGAAGGGGGCCCCCTTGGTCGCACTATCTCAGCGTGGGGGAAACAGGAGGGGGTTGCTGTTGCTCGGGGAAAGGAGGATTTTTACTCTGTCTCGGGTCCCGCGACGAGCGTCTCCACCTCGACCAGGTCGCGCCGTCGGCCTCCCTGGTGTGCAGCTCCCGGCACCGACGCGAGCACCCCCTCGTCTGCCTTCGCCGCCGCCGCCGCCTCTCCACAGCTCCGTCCTCTTCGCTCCGACTCCAACTCCGAACTCTTCCTCCTGCGAACTTCCCAACTGCACTCAACTCCAACGCACACGACGACTTTTCTGACGAACGCAGCCGCTTATATAAGCCCCGTGGCTTCGCCTTTGACCCCCTGCCTTCGACCTTTCACCTCGCTCCCCATTGGCCCGAGAAAAAGTGGGCGTGAATGCATTTTGATCCATGAATTTGCATATAGCGACCGCCCTCCAACGCCCTGGAGGCGGGGCTAAATCGCCCCTCGCTCACCGATTGGACGGAACAAAAGTGGGCGTGTGTCGTTTTTGATCCGTTTTTGGAGCGGAAAATCCGTGGTTTTGTACACGCTGTTCGGCGCGCGCCCTGCACGAGTCCAACACCGGTACCCACAAGCGGCGCAAGAACGGTGGCGATGCGACGGTTGCGAGGTGTGACGGGAAAGGACGTGGCTGTTGTGGTGAAGCGGCGCCGCGGTGGGTGGTTGATGTTGTGACGACTGTTGAGACGCGGTTGGCGGTGGTAACAATGGCGGTTGGTCCAAAATAAAGATAGTAAAAGAAAAACGGCTATCCTGAAGAGTCGCAGCACGCATGAATGACATTTATTCCCTCTAGACAACGGGTTTGGGCCTAACTACACATATACTTACGGAGATATCTCACCTAAGGGACCTGAATGGTGGTTTGCGAATTTGGTAACCACAACACTACCCCTCCCCTTTTTACAGACTCGTCCCGAGTCGTCAAATTTTCGTGTGCCATCATGTGTAGTTTTCCCCTACGGATCCCTGAGTGCGACATTCATGGTATTCGTGTCCCCAAAATAAATAACCTGAGGGCTGCGTAACTACCTAAACAAACTCACTCACACGGACGACTTAAATAAAATTGCCGGCGCTAGACAGACATGCCGGGGGCGCACTCATATTTACAGTACATCTTAACCTTAACTTACAAATTTTACACTAAACCATGGCCCAGGATCAATGAACTCTGCAAAAGAAAAGCAGTTAGCAGGGAGCCAGGCTGATCGCATGCAGTCTCTGGCTCAAAACAATGCAGGTGAGAGGGAACGTGGCTGGCTGCTCACACGCAGTCCAAGGCCTTCCCTTTTGAACTGAACGCAGTGAACCACAACGGTGCATGGGCTGCACAAACGCAGTCTCCGTGCCAGCTCAAGTGGCACACGCAATGAGCACAACGAATGGATGGATGAACACAAACACGGTGCACGAGCCGCCACTGCAGGCCCGTGTTGTAGCTGCCAACAGGGCAGTTCTTGCAGCTTGCAAACTGTTGCCTTGCGGATCCTGGCGCACATGGAAATGAACAGGGGGGGGCAAAGCAAAAATTGAACGGGGCTGGTGAACAGGGGCAGTGGGCATGGCATGGCAAAGGTGATCAGGCAAACACAGCCCGCAGAAGAAGGCCGCTGCAGGCAAACACAGCCGGCAGATGAACTGGACGGCACAGGCCTTGAAGTACCACAGCTGCAGCCGATCCAGCCGGCACAGGCCTCGCAGCAAAACAACAGCTGCCGATGAAGTGGGCCGGCCTTTGCCTTGCAGCAACGCAGCCAGCAGATGAAGCTGGCCAGTCTTTGCCGTTCAGTGGAGGTTGGTGGAGGGAGTGCGGTGGTACCAACTCAACACCTCCAAAGCTGGTCATCCAGCTGACTGTCCCAGAGGACTCTGAAAGGAATTTGCAAATGAGATAACTGAACAATCACTGAAATATTTAATTTATGCCTCAGATCTGGATGTTTTCCCCAAAGTTGGAAAACATCATTAGTATCCCCAGTTCAAGTGAGTACTGCTGTCACGAGCTATGATCTTCTCTGCCCAATTTATATTGCATGAGTATTTGAGCGATTTCTTGCCGACTTGGTGACAAGGGACTTACAACATAACATAGCATTGTTCACCAATGTAAAGGGCTGACAGGATTGCCTAGAGGTATGCAAGCTCGCTCCGAAGCAGTCTTGCATTGGTTTGATTCCTGACCCAGCTATAAACTATTACCTTGGTGTTTCACATGCAGGGTGATTCATCATTGTGTGTGTCGTCTCTTGGATAGATGATAAACTGAGTGTCCCATCTGCTGGCATTAGTTAGTGGATGTTAAAGATCCCACAGTGTCCTTTGTGAAGAGTCGGCAAGCTATTGCCAGCACCATGGCCAAATTCCAAATTCCTGTCCTCACTTACAGAAGGCATCAGCAGTACAGCCCTGCCCTCAGCCAATGATGCCACCTCACTGCCTTCTGCTGCATATGAAAGAAGCAGACAAACATGAAGGGCAGTCCAATTGTGCACAACCTTGTGAATTCGCTTGACGGAATGGATAGCAATGTTAACAAACTTGGCAATGCATGAACTTATGCCATTCACTTCAATGAAGCTTTTGATCATGTACATCACACGATTGCTGTCGAAAACCAGATCCAACTTGGAGTTGATCATGTGGTTTTGTCTACAATCTGCAGTTTTCTAACACAGTGTTTGCAAACCACTCAATACCACGGATCAACACCAATCACTCTTGGTATTACATGTGGTGTACCAGGGTATGGAATTAGGTCCCATTATCTTCTTGGCAATAACGATGCAGCTCCCACCTCTGCAAACAAATGGAAATGTGTTGATGATGTTGGCCTTATTGATATTATATCCAAGTCAGAACGTTCAAATTTACCGTTTATTTTTCTTTCTTTTTTGTGTGTGTGTGTATATATATATATGGATACAAACAAACACGACATAATAGTGACCGAAGCTTTTCATGCTGCTCTCCTCAGGGTAAAAAATCATAGGAAGTGAAGAAGGAAGTGAAGGCGTGTGCTTTATACGCAGGTCTCAATAAGGTAGACGCTGATTGGTTCAGCCGTAATGACGTCACGGTTAATCCGAACACCCATTGGTCGGCTCATCATCTTCACCTCGAGCTCCCATTGGCTGGAGCAGAGTTAATCGATGATTGACGTTTGCAACCACATCCTTGAGAGCAGGGGAGGGGTTTCCCCAAAGGTCCATTCACCATTTGTTACCGTACTTCCCTTGATCTTTCCATGCTGAAAGAGACACAGAGATCATACACATTCCTTTTGACGACATAATGTTGGATCGGTGGTAAGGATGAAGGTTGCTTCCAACATACGTAAATGAAACGAGCTCTGACCTCGGCTCAATATCCTGAACATATCTGCTTTGTACTGATCAGATAGGGTTGGCAACCAGGTGTTGTACAATGGCAGATGAAGCAGATACAGTGGCCGGTGGTTGTTGGATATTTCTACATGCTCGCACTGGTTGTGTTCTAACCCTCACAATCTTTCTTCGAATCGCCAAGGGGGATGTGTTGTTTGATCCGATCAGCCAATCTTAGTGTGGTGCGGCCCACGTACCGAGCTTCACATCAGCACTTAAACTCATAAATAACATTGCTGGTTTGTGAGGTGGGAAGCACATCCATGTATATATATATATATATATATATATATATATATATATATATATATATATATATATATATATATATATATATATATATTGTTACGGATTCGCGCCCGCCTGCGTGCTGACGGCCACGTAACTCGAATCGCGGCACGTCGCCCACCGGACGGACAATCCAGTCGTGACCCTCTCGGACTAACGCCGGGAACCAGTCACGGGTGGACCTTTCGGTCTCACCGCGATCGAGCCAATCGGCCCCCGCGTGGGATAGGGTTGCTCGCCAAATTCGACCTACCTAAGTACCCACACGGAGGGTAGACCGGGCGATCGCACCTCGACGCAGGTCGACTTCGGACACGGGCCACTTAAGCGACCCGTTCCGTACTATCGGGATAACCAAGCGGTGTTATCGTCGGCCTCGACGGTTCGATTAATTATCGGGCGTATTCAGCCCACTACCAACCCTTTACGTGAAGCAAGATGAGGATTCAATGAGAGAAATGACGAAGCGAAGCGGGAAAGCAGTTCAACATAAAGCACATTTATTCGCGATGAACGGAAAGCACACATATACAATTCCACCAAAAGCACATAGAAAAAGAAGAAGAAACACAATGCAATTTTACACAAAAAGCAAATGTGAAAGCGAAGACACAATGCAGAGCTATCCGACTACCGAGCACACGGCAACACTTATACAATTCTACTTCACAGACGGCGCCGACAACACATATTCCCAAAGCAAAAGAAAAGAGAACCACCCTCCAGGATGAGGCGGGCCTGGGGCCGAGACCGGGTCGGGCCTACCCGTCTGATGATGAGGCGCGAAGCGGCGATGGTGCCCCAACTCCGCGGGCCTCGCGGACAGTGTCTGGTAGGGGGTGGGAAGGGGGCCCCCTTGGTCGCACTATCTCAGCGTGGGGGAAACAGGAGGGGGTTGCTGTTGCTCGGGGAAAGGAGGATTTTTACTCTGTCTCGGGTCCCGCGACGAGCGTCTCCACCTCGACCAGGTCGCGCCGTCGGCCTCCCTGGTGTGCAGCTCCCGGCACCGACGCGAGCACCCCCTCGTCTGCCTTCGCCGCCGCCGCCGCCTCTCCACAGCTCCGTCCTCTTCGCTCCGACTCCAACTCCGAACTCTTCCTCCTGCGAACTTCCCAACTGCACTCAACTCCAACGCACACGACGACTTTTCTGACGAACGCAGCCGCTTATATAAGCCCCGTGGCTTCGCCTTTGACCCCCTGCCTTCGACCTTTCACCTCGCTCCCCATTGGCCCGAGAAAAAGTGGGCGTGAATGCATTTTGATCCATGAATTTGCATATAGCGACCGCCCTCCAACGCCCTGGAGGCGGGGCTAAATCGCCCCTCGCTCACCGATTGGACGGAACAAAAGTGGGCGTGTGTCGTTTTTGATCCGTTTTTGGAGCGGAAAATCCGTGGTTTTGTACACGCTGTTCGGCGCGCGCCCTGCACGAGTCCAACACCGGTACCCACAAGCGGCGCAAGAACGGTGGCGATGCGACGGTTGCGAGGTGTGACGGGAAAGGACGTGGCTGTTGTGGTGAAGCGGCGCCGCGGTGGGTGGTTGATGTTGTGACGACTGTTGAGACGCGGTTGGCGGTGGTAACAATGGCGGTTGGTCCAAAATAAAGATAGTAAAAGAAAAACGGCTATCCTGAAGAGTCGCAGCACGCATGAATGACATTTATTCCCTCTAGACAACGGGTTTGGGCCTAACTACACATATACTTACGGAGATATCTCACCTAAGGGACCTGAATGGTGGTTTGCGAATTTGGTAACCACAACACTACCCCCTCCCCTTTTTACAGACTCGTCCCGAGTCGTCAAATTTTCGTGTGCCATCATGTGTAGTTTTCCCCTACGGATCCCTGAGTGCGACATTCATGGTATTCGTGTCCCCAAAATAAATAACCTGAGGGCTGCGTAACTACCTAAACAAACTCACTCACACGGACGACTTAAATAAAATTGCCGGCGCTAGACAGACATGCCGGGGGCGCACTCATATTTACAGTACATCTTAACCTTAACTTACAAATTTTACACTAAACCATGGCCCAGGATCAATGAACTCTGCAAAAGAAAAGCAGTTAGCAGGGAGCCAGGCTGATCGCATGCAGTCTCTGGCTCAAAACAATGCAGGTGAGAGGGAACGTGGCTGGCTGCTCACACGCAGTCCAAGGCCTTCCCTTTTGAACTGAACGCAGTGAACCACAACGGTGCATGGGCTGCACAAACGCAGTCTCCGTGCCAGCTCAAGTGGCACACGCAATGAGCACAACGAATGGATGGATGAACACAAACACGGTGCACGGGCCGCCACTGCAGGCCCGTGTTGTAGCTGCCAACAGGGCAGTTCTTGCAGCTTGCAAACTGTTGCCTTGCGGATCCTGGCGCACATGGAAATGAACAGGGGGGGGGGGCAAAGCAAAAATTGAACGGGGCTGGTGAACAGGGGCAGTGGGCATGGCATGGCAAAGGTGATCAGGCAAACACAGCCCGCAGAAGAAGGCCGCTGCAGGCAAACACAGCCGGCAGATGAACTGGACGGCACAGGCCTTGAAGTACCACAGCTGCAGCCGATCCAGCCGGCACAGGCCTCGCAGCAAAACAACAGCTGCCGATGAAGTGGGCCGGCCTTTGCCTTGCAGCAACGCAGCCAGCAGATGAAGCTGGCCAGTCTTTGCCGTTCAGTGGAGGTTGGTGGAGGGAGTGCGGTGGTACCAACTCAACACCTCCAAAGCTGGTCATCCAGCTGACTGTCCCAGAGGACTCTGAAAGGAATTTGCAAATGAGATAACTGAACAATCACTGAAATATTTAATTTATGCCTCAGATCTGGATGTTTTCCCCAAAGTTGGAAAACATCATTAGTATCCCCAGTTCAAGTGAGTACTGCTGTCACGAGCTATGATCTTCTCTGCCCAATTTATATTGCATGAGTATTTGAGCGATTTCTTGCCGACTTGGTGACAAGGGACTTACAACATAACATAGCATTGTTCACCAATGTAAAGGGCTGACAGGATTGCCTAGAGGTATGCAAGCTCGCTCCGAAGCAGTCTTGCATTGGTTTGATTCCTGACCCAGCTATAAACTATTACCTTGGTGTTTCACATGCAGGGTGATTCATCATTGTGTGTGTCGTCTCTTGGATAGATGATAAACTGAGTGTCCCATCTGCTGGCATTAGTTAGTGGAAGTTAAAGATCCCACAGTGTCCTTTGTGAAGAGTCGGCAAGCTATTGCCAGCACCATGGCCAAATTCCAAATTCCTGTCCTCACTTACAGAAGGCATCAGCAGTACAGCCCTGCCCTCAGCCAATGATGCCACCTCACTGCCTTCTGCTGCATATGAAAGAAGCAGACAAACATGAAGGGCAGTCCAATTGTGCACAACCTTGTGAATTCGCTTGACGGAATGGATAGCAATGTTAACAAACTTGGCAATGCATGAACTTATGCCATTCACTTCAATGAAGCTTTTGATCATGTACATCACACGATTGCTGTCGAAAACCAGATCCAACTTGGAGTTGATCATGTGGTTTTGTCTACAATCTGCAGTTTTCTAACACAGTGTTTGCAAACCACTCAATACCACGGATCAACACCAATCACTCTTGGTATTACATGTGGTGTACCAGGGTATGGAATTAGGTCCCATTATCTTCTTGGCAATAACGATGCAGCTCCCACCTCTGCAAACAAATGGAAATGTGTTGATGATGTTGGCCTTATTGATATTATATCCAAGTCAGAACGTTCAAATTTACCGTTTATTTTTCTTTCTTTTTTGTGTGTGTGTGTATATATATATATGGATACAAACAAACACGACATAATAGTGACCGAAGCTTTTCATGCTGCTCTCCTCAGGGTAAAAAATCATAGGAAGTGAAGAAGGAAGTGAAGGCGTGTGCTTTATACGCAGGTCTCAATAAGGTAGACGCTGATTGGTTCAGCCGTAATGACGTCACGGTTAATCCGAACACCCATTGGTCGGCTCATCATCTTCACCTCGAGCTCCCATTGGCTGGAGCAGAGTTAATCGATGATTGACGTTTGCAACCACATCCTTGAGAGCAGGGGAGGGGTTTCCCCAAAGGTCCATTCACCATTTGTTACCGTACTTCCCTTGATCTTTCCATGCTGAAAGAGACACAGAGATCATACACATTCCTTTTGACGACATAATGTTGGATCGGTGGTAAGGATGAAGGTTGCTTCCAACATACGTAAATGAAACGAGCTCTGACCTCGGCTCAATATCCTGAACATATCTGCTTTGTACTGATCAGATAGGGTTGGCAACCAGGTGTTGTACAATGGCAGATGAAGCAGATACAGTGGCCGGTGGTTGTTGGATATTTCTACATGCTCGCACTGGTTGTGTTCTAACCCTCACAATCTTTCTTCGAATCGCCAAGGGGGATGTGTTGTTTGATCCGATCAGCCAATCTTAGTGTGGTGCGGCCCACGTACCGAGCTTCACATCAGCACTTAAACTCATAAATAACATTGCTGGTTTGTGAGGTGGGAAGCACATCCATGTATATATATATATATATATATATATATATATATATATATATATATATATATATATATATATATATATATATATATATATATATATATATATATATATATATATATATATATATATAGTTACGGATTCGCGCCCGCCTGCGTGCTGACGGCCACGTAACTCGAATCGCGGCACGTCGCCCACCGGACGGACAATCCAGTCGTGACCCTCTCGGACTAACGCCGGGAACCAGTCACGGGTGGACCTTTCGGTCTCACCGCGATCGAGCCAATCGGCCCCCGCGTGGGATAGGGTTGCTCGCCAAATTCGACCTACCTAAGTACCCACACGGAGGGTAGACCGGGCGATCGCACCTCGACGCAGGTCGACTTCGGACACGGGCCACTTAAGCGACCCGTTCCGTACTATCGGGATAACCAAGCGGTGTTATCGTCGGCCTCGACGGTTCGATTAATTATCGGGCGTATTCAGCCCACTACCAACCCTTTACGTGAAGCAAGATGAGGATTCAATGAGAGAAATGACGAAGCGAAGCGGGAAAGCAGTTCAACATAAAGCACATTTATTCGCGATGAACGGAAAGCACACATATACAATTCCACCAAAAGCACATAGAAAAAGAAGAAGAAACACAATGCAATTTTACACAAAAAGCAAATGTGAAAGCGAAGACACAATGCAGAGCTATCCGACTACCGAGCACACGGCAACACTTATACAATTCTACTTCACAGACGGCGCCGACAACACATATTCCCAAAGCAAAAGAAAAGAGAACCACCCTCCAGGATGAGGCGGGCCTGGGGCCGAGACCGGGTCGGGCCTACCCGTCTGATGATGAGGCGCGAAGCGGCGATGGTGCTCCAACTCCGCGGGCCTCGCGGACAGTGTCTGGTAGGGGGTGGGAAGGGGGCCCCCTTGGTCGCACTATCTCAGCGCGGGGGGGGGGGGGAAACAGGAGGGGGTTGCTGTTGCTCGGGGAAAGGAGGATTTTTACTCTGTCTCGGGTCCCGCGACGAGCGTCTCCACCTCGACCAGGTCGCGCCGTCGGCCTCCCTGGTGTGCAGCTCCCGGCACCGACGCGAGCACCCCCTCGTCTGCCTTCGCCGCCGCCGCCGCCTCTCCACAGCTCCGTCCTCTTCGCTCCGACTCCAACTCCGAACTCTTCCTCCTGCGAACTTCCCAACTGCACTCAACTCCAACGCACACTACGACTTTTCTGACGAACGCAGCCGCTTATATAAGCCCCGTGGCTTCGCCTTTGACCCCCTGCCTTCGACCTTTCACCTCGCTCCCCATTGGCCCGAGAAAAAGTGGGCGTGAATGCATTTTGATCCATGAATTTGCATATAGCGACCGCCCTCCAACGCCCTGGAGGCGGGGCTAAATCGCCCCTCGCTCACCGATTGGACGGAACAAAAGTGGGCGTGTGTCATTTTTGATCCGTTTTTGGAGCGGAAAATCCGTGGTTTTGTACACGCTGTTCGGCGCGCGCCCTGCACGAGTCCAACACCGGTACCCACAAGCGGCGCAAGAACGGTGGCGATGCGACGGTTGCGAGGTGTGACGGGAAAGGACGTGGCTGTTGTGGTGAAGCGGCGCCGCGGTGGGTGGTTGATGTTGTGACGACTGTTGAGACGCGGTTGGCGGTGGTAACAATGGCGGTTGGTCCAAAATAAAGATAGTAAAAGAAAAACGGCTATCCTGAAGAGTCGCAGCACGCATGAATGACATTTATTCCCTCTAGACAACGGGTTTGGGCCTAACTACACATATACTTACGGAGATATCTCACCTAAGGGACCTGAATGGTGGTTTGCGAATTTGGTAACCACAACACTACCCCCTCCCCTTTTTACAGACTCGTCCCGAGTCGTCAAATTTTCGTGTGCCATCATGTGTAGTTTTCCCCTACGGATCCCTGAGTGCGACATTCATGGTATTCGTGTCCCCAAAATAAATAACCTGAGGGCTGCGTAACTACCTAAACAAACTCACTCACACGGACGACTTAAATAAAATTGCCGGCGCTAGACAGACATGCCGGGGGCGCACTCATATTTACAGTACATCTTAACCTTAACTTACAAATTTTACACTAAACCATGGCCCAGGATCAATGAACTCTGCAAAAGAAAAGCAGTTAGCAGGGAGCCAGGCTGATCGCATGCAGTCTCTGGCTCAAACAATGCAGGTGAGAGGGAACGTGGCTGGCTGCTCACACGCAGTCCAAGGCCTTCCCTTTTGAACTGAACGCAGTGAACCACAACGGTGCATGGGCTGCACAAACGCAGTCTCCGTGCCAGCTCAAGTGGCACACGCAATGAGCACAACGAATGGATGGATGAACACAAACACGGTGCACGGGCCGCCACTGCAGGCCCGTGTTGTAGCTGCCAACAGGGCAGTTCTTGCAGCTTGCAAACTGTTGCCTTGCGGATCCTGGCGCACATGGAAATGAACAGGGGGGGGGGGGCAAAGCAAAAATTAAACGGGGCTGGTGAACAGGGGCAGTGGGCATGGCATGGCAAAGGTGATCAGGCAAACACAGCCCGCAGAAGAAGGCCGCTGCAGGCAAACACAGCCGGCAGATGAACTGGACGGCACAGGCCTTGAAGAAAAACAGCCAGCTGGCAGATGAAGTGGGCCGGCACAAGCCTTGAAGTACCACAGCTGCAGCCGATCCAGCCGGCACAGGCCTCGCAGCAAAACAACAGCTGCCGATGAAGTGGGCCGGCCTTTGCCTTGCAGCAACGCAGCCAGCAGATGAAGCTGGCCAGTCTTTGCCGTTCAGTGGAGGTTGGTGGAGGGAGTGCGGTGGTGCTGGCCACTTGGAAGGCGGGCTCGGACCTACCTACCTGTCTCCCTCCCAACCTATCGCCTTTGCCTGTCACTGTACATACCCACTCCCTTAATTTGTGAAAAACCAATTTAGCCCCCACTTATTTTTTTATTTTTATTTTTATGTTTACTTCCCCTCTATAAATCGTCCCCTAACCCCCTTTATCGTCCCTGTTCGGCTAACCTATCCTGTCACCTAGCCTACTCCCAACCCCTACGTTCCCTTCCCGGAGGGGAATAAGGGAGAGCTAGCGTCCTGTGTCGAGGCCCAACGAAGCCTCAGAATGGCCTCCCCAGAGTTCAGCGATCTTAACACCAAGTGGGTCCAGCGGCCCACAACGACAGCGAGGGGATGGATGGTGCGGAGGGGTACATCTCCTAATCTACCCTAACCATTTAACTGTTAAACTACCCCGGGGCTTTCAACAAGCGCCTCTCGCTTAAACTATTGGTTCTAACAACCCAGATTCCCGTCGCCTGTGTTGGTGTCCTCACAATTTCGGGCCTCGCCCCCCCCCCAATTTTCTCTCCGTGCCCTCACACGGTCTCCTGGCTGGGACACGTGGCTCCCTTTGGCAGGCACGACCCTCTGCCGAATCTCCCGCTATGGCACCCCCGGGCACTACACTGCCTCCGAGCCTACCAGCTCCCTAACACCGGGGAGTGCCCCCCATGGCACCTCCCCTGAAACGCACACGTGTCAGGCTGGCTTCCCGGGCCCCTTTCCGAGGGTCACCCGTGCCCACAACACTGCCCACGCGGCTAATGGCGCCCCGGGCCCCCGCACCAAGCAGGCGCACCCGTGCCCACTACGCTATCCCGGCCCCCCATGGGCCCTTGGCCTACCACGGTCGACTAGCCTGGTGCCCGGGGTACCCACTCAGCGATACTCACCTTTCGCAGCCACGCTCCCAAGCCCGTCAACAGGGCTCCTGCACCCCTCCAAATGGGTCTCGAGCCTACTTTCCCACCAACAACAAAACGACCTCCATTTTTCAATTTGACTAACCCAGCTAACTCACTCTACACTGACCCCGGGGTCCCTTGGGCGGGAGTCACTCCTCCCCCCAATCACTCATCGCACCATGCATTCCCCATTCGCTCCATACACACAGACCCGCTGGCCTCACTCACTCAACATGTACACGTACTCACCTCACAACCCACAACTCTTCAACACACACACCGCTGAACTCTGCCATCCTTCTATCTGCATCCCCTAACTCGTGCTCCCACGTCGTCCCTTATACTATAGCACGTTCCTTTTAACACTACGTAGCTAAACTACGTCCCCTCTACACATTCACTGCCTGTCACTGTCTCCAAATAAATCATTTTATCAATTTCCCAACCTAAAGCTCATCTAAATCCCTCTAACTAATCCATTCCACGGACTCCATGAGGACTTACCCCTGCCCCATGAAGTCGGTCTAACTAAGCTAACCCTTCCCCCTAACTAGTTTCCATCCTGTGCCCAGGGTAAGGGGGTCTTCCACCCCCCGCCCAGGAATCCTGTGCACCCGAAAGTGAGGCCTGCCTTTCCTTTTTTTTTTCCATGCGCAGCACCTGCGCGGCAACTTGCGCCCTTTACACCTGCCCGTGACGTCATGCAGCTGCACGTGTTCCTCGTCCCTCCTTGGACGGCACCATCCGGCAGGGATACCCCTCCTGCCGGATTCCAACCCCACGTGCAGCCATGACGTCACCGTGCGCATAAAAAAAAAAACACAAGCCCCACGTCTCGAGGGGTTCCCCACGCGAACACATGTGCCCTGCCCGTTGGAGCTTAACACACACGATCGCGTGGAGAACCCGTCCGGTCCAAATCCGTTTACCTGCCTAAACTTTGTCCGTCCGCGGGATCGGAAAATCCACCGCGTGCGTTTCCGGACCGGGACCCCACTCTCGCAAGCGAGCACGTGGTGGTCTCGTGCGTTGCACAGCACGGACCTCGTGCTCACTGCTGGGTGAACCCGGCACGGTCCCCGAAACAGCTACAGCCGCTACTCGGCTTTCTTTCCTCTGTCGTCGTCGTCGCCATTCCACACACGCACTCCCGCGTGTTACGACGCACACACTCCACTCCATTACACTCACACCGGGAGACGCGGCTGCGCGCTCCCGCATGCCGACCGACATCCCCCCCACATACCGCTCTCTCACACACACGGTCTCCCCTGCATAACCCATACCACTCACACGTGGTACTCCATTCATACAAACCACTCCACTCACACCCGCGGGGGCACTCACCCGCGGTGCCTCATCCACACACCGTGCCCCACTCACACACGCGGGGGAACTCACCCGCGGTGCCTCACTCATACTGGCCGTTTCATCCACACACACGGCCTCACTCACACACGGTGCCTCACCCACACTGGCCGTTTCATCCACACACACGGCCTCTTCCACACACGGTGCCTCATTCACACACGGCGTGCTGGGAAGCACGTACTCCGGCACCATCGCCACCACACCACTCACACACGGGGTCGCTTCCACACACGGGGACGCACTCACACCTTGCACCACACACACAGGGACAACCACACTGGGGATTCGCGTCCCCACAAGGGTCTCCGGGGCCTCTATACCCCCCAAGCTCTCCGTGCACCCGTCCACAGCACTCCTCCTCTCAACCTCGCAAAGCACGACCGAACTCACCTGGTCGTGACTCGCCTCAAGGGGGCATACTCCCTCCCCTCGTTCCTGGAGGAGGCCATCCAGGTGCTCGCACTGGGTCCCCACACGCTCCGCGAGCTCACCCCCATTATCCTCCACTACCTCCGTGTGTGTGTGTGCGTCACTTACCCCGTCTTCATCGTGCAGTCTTCCCTCTATCGTTCCTATGTCCCGTGTCTCTGCCAACTCTTCACCCTTTACCTCCCTTGTCTCCACTATTATTTCCGTTGTCGTCACCTCGTGTCTCGTCTCGCACGTTTTGGTCTCCCCATTTAATTTTTCCCTTTTGGTCACTGTCGATTCTTCTGTCACGACCCTCGACCAACACGCCCCCCCGAATTATTTTTTCACCCGCCTCCACCGCGAGCCTGTCAGCCGTTGCACCCCCTTCCAGCTCGTTCGCTCCCACACGTGGAGTCGCCATTCCTATCTCCCTGGTCACGGCCTTCATGCCCGCCTGCAGGCATCGGCCCATGTTCTGCGTCTCACCCCGCAGCTTTTTCGTTTCTTCCTTCATTTGCTGTGTACTCGCATCGATCTTTTCGTTCATGCTTTTCATTTCGTTTATAATTTCATTTGCGTTTGCATCCATTTTCGCTGTCATTTCCGCCAGCATGGTGCATAGCTGGGCTATGTCGGATGCACTCAGCTGAGCCGTTTCGGCAAGGGTTGGGGAAGGGTTTTGGTGGAGAGGGGGGGGGGGGAGGTGTCATACACCGCGGCCGCTGCCGCACCTATTTCGGGCTCTGGGTTCAGTTGGGCGAGTTCGTTTTCCTGTACAACCAACATTTCCTGCACGGGGATTTCATCCTGGACCATGGATTCTGCATTACTACACATATACATTTCTAATACCCCCGGCTCCCGCTCGCCTTGAGACGCCATCTCGCTTCTCTTAAAGGGTTAATTTAGCTCGCTCGTAATTTGGAGGGAATCGGGGGTCGCTTCTCTCACCCCTGGACCGATTCCCGTGAATTTCATTGGAGACAGGAGAGCCCGTTTTCCCGTTCTCCGATACCAGTGCCGCGAGGAGGGCGATGGATTTGTATCGCACGACCTGACACCAGTGTTACGGATTCGCGCCCGCCGGCGTGCTGACGGCCACGTAACTCGAATCGCGGCACGTCGCCCACCGGACGGACAATCCAGTCGTGACCCTCTCGGACTAACGCAGGGAACCAGTCACGGGTGGACCTTTCGGTCTCACCGCGATCGAGCCAATCGGCCCCCGCGTGGGATAGGGTTGCTCGCCAAATTCGACCTACCTAAGTACCCACACGGAGGGTAGACCGGGCGATCGCACCTCGCCGCAGGTCGACTTCGGACACGGGCCACTTAAGCGACCCGTTCCGTACTATCGGGATAACCGAGCGGTGTTATCGTCGGCCTCGACGGTTCGATTAATTATCGGGCGTATTCAGCCCACTACCAACCCTTTACGTGAAGCAAGATGAGGATTCAATGAGAGAAATGACGAAGCGAAGCGGGAAAGCAGTTCAACATAAAGCACATTTATTCGCGATGAACGGAAAGCACACATATACAATTCCACCAAAAGCACATATTCCCAAAGCAAAAGAAAAGAGAACCACCCTCCAGGATGAGGCGGGCCTGGGGCCGAGACCGGGTCGGGCCTACCCGTCTGATGATGAGGCGCGAAGCGGCGATGGTGCCCCAACTCCGCGGGCCTCGCGGACAGTGTCTGGTAGGGGGTGGGAAGGGGGCCCCCTTGGTCGCACTATCTCAGCGTGGGGGAAACAGGAGGGGGTTGCTGTTGCTCGGGGAAAGGAGGATTTTTACTCTGTCTCGGGTCCCGCGACGAGCGTCTCCACCTCGACCAGGTCGCGCCGTCGGCCTCCCTGGTGTGCAGCTCCCGGCACCGACGCGAGCACCCCCTCGTCTGCCTTCGCCGCCGCCGCCTCTCCACAGCTCCGTCCTCTTCGCTCCGACTCCAACTCCGAACTCTTCCTCCTGCGAACTTCCCAACTGCACTCAACTCCAACGCACACGACGACTTTTCGGACGAACGCAGCCGCTTATATAAGCCCCGT
>NC_140971.1:53923829-53933829 GCF_056783735.1 Eptatretus burgeri
AAGTGCACACAGGTGGATTACATCTTAAGCAGGAGATGCAACCTGAAAGAGATTAGAGACGAAGGTGGTGGCAGGGGAGAGTGTAGCTCGACAGCATCGATTGGTGGTCTGTCGGATGATTTTAGAGGTGAGGTTGAGGAAGAGAGTGAGGGCTAAACCAAGGACCAGATGGTGGAAGCTGAAGGAGGAAGACTGTTGCGTGGAATTTAGGGAGGAGGTGAGACAGGTGTTGGGTGGTGGTAAAGAGGGGTGGGATGATTGGGCAACTACAGCAGAAGTGGTGAGGGAGATAGCTCGGAAGATACTTGGTGTGACATCTGGACAGAGGAAGGAAGATAAGGAGACTTGGTGGTCGAACGAGGAAGTACAGGAAAGTATAAGGAAGAAGGGGTTGGCGAAAAAGAAGTGGGATAGCCAGAGAGATGAAGAAAGTAGGCAGGAGTACAAGGAGTGGCGGCGAAAGGCAAAGAGAGAGGTGGCAAAGGCTCAGGAAAAGGCATATGGCGAGCTGTATGAGAAGTTGGATACAAAAGAAGGGGAAAAGGATTTATACCGATTGGCAAGACAGAGGGACCGAGTTGGGAAGGATGTGCTGCAGGTTAGGGTGATAAAGGACGCAAATGGGAATGTGCTGACGAGCGAGGAGAGTGTGTTGAGAAGGTGGATGGAGTACTTTGAGGAGCTGATGAATGAAGAAAATGAGAGAGAGAGAGAAGGTTGGAAGAGGTGGAGATAGTGAATCTGGAAGTGGGTTGGATCAGTAAGGATGAAGTGAGGACTGCTATGAAGAAGATGAAAAGTGGAAAGGCGGTTGGCCCAGATGGTATACCAGTGGAGGCATGGAAGTGCTTAGGAGAGATGGCAGTGGGGTTGTTAACCAGATTGTTTAATAAAGTCTTGGAAAGTGAGAGGATGCCGGAGGAGTGGAGATTAAGTGTACTGGTTCCGATTTTCAAGAATAAGGGTGATGTGCAGAGCTGTGGAAATTACAGAGGGATAAAGTTGTTAAGCCACACCATGAAGTTGTGGGAAAGAGTAGTGGAAGCTAGGTTGAGAGGAGAGGTGATGATCTGTGAGCAGCAATATGGGTTTATGCCAGGAAAGAGCACCACTGGTGCAATGTTTGCTTTGAGAATGTTGATGGAGAAGTATAGGGAAGGCCAGAAAGTTACATTGTGTGTTTGTGGATTTAGAGAAAGCTTATGATAGGGTGCCAAGAGAGGAGTTGGGGTATTGTATGAGGAAGTCGGGAGTGGTGGAGAAGTATGTGAGGATTGTCCAGGATATGTACGAGGACAGTGTGACAGCGGTGAGGAGTGCGGTAGGAATGACGGAACGGTTTAAGGTTAAAGTGGGATTGCACCAAGGATCGACTCTGAGCCCTTTCCTGTTTGCAATGGTGATGGACAGGTTGACGGACGAGATCAGACTGGAGTCTCCATGGACTATGATGTTCGCGGATGACATCATGATCTGTTGGGAGAGTAGGCAGCAGGCTGAGGTGAGCCTTGAGAGGTGGAGGTATGCACTGGAGAGAAGGGGAATGTTAGTCAGTAGGAGTAAGACGGAGTACATGTGCGTAAATGAGAGGGAGGGTGGTGGTATGGTGCGGTTGCAAGGAGTTCAGGGAGGGGGAGGTGGATAGGTTTAAATACTTGGGATCAACTGTCCAAAGTAACGGAGAGTGTGGGAGAGAAGTGAAAAAGAGAGTGCAGGCAGGATGGAGTGGGTGGAGAAGAGTTGCAGGAGTGATTTGTGACAGAAGGGTAGCTGCAAGAGTCAAGGGGAAAGTATACAAGACGGTAGTGAGACCAGCTATGTTGTATGGTTTGGAGGCGGTGGCGCTAACAAAAAGACAGGAAGTAGAGCTGGAGGTGGCAGAGTTAAAGATGCTGCGATTCTCGTTGGGAGTGACGAGGATCGACAGGATAAGAAATGAGTATATTAGAGGGACAGCGCAGGTAGGACAGTTTGGAGACAAAGTGAGAGAGGCGAGATTGAGATGGTTTGGACATGTGCACAGGAGGGAAGCGGAGTATATCGGGAGAAGGATGCTGAGGATGGAGCCGCCAGGCAGGAGGAGAAGAGGAAGGCCAAAGAAGAGGTTCATGGATGCGTTGAGGGCGGACATGCGGGTGAAACCAACTAACCACTTTCCCACGTGGGCTGCATCAATCGAAGTGTAACTTTAAAATTATGATCTCGTAGTGATGGGCAATATATGTTTTAAATTTCAAAACCTGATCAGTCTGACAGCCAGAATTATTTAAATTTTTCCTCAACCACCGAAGGTGGAAAGAGGATGTTTTCACCCCTGTTTGTCTGTCTGTTTGTTCCTTGCAAAATCGAAGATTTTTCAAGAATATTGGTCAGTGGATTTTGTTATTACTTGGTGAAAAAAAAATTTGGCCAAATATGTTTGTCTGTAGCATATATCTGTCTGTTTGTTACTTGAGGAAAAAAAATTGCCATGGATGTTGGTCTGCAGCGTTTGGCTGTCTGCTTGTCACACGATTTTAGCCACAGTTTTCATGCAATCGTTTTGAAAAAAACTTTGGTGTGTCGGTGACCGGCCAAGGATGGCAACGCTAAATTTGGGTGAAGATCCGAATCTGAGAATTTTTGAAGTGATTCTTCACCATTAAGAGATCGGATCATAAACGATATGTAACACATCTTAAAAGATTTTGGATGGATTCCCATGAAACTCGGTGGACAGGTTGGGAGTGCCACGAGGAAGAACTGATTCAATTGTAGTGAAGATCTGAATCCGGATCCAGACACGATTTTTTTTTTTTTAATTTGCTAGTGATTCTTCACCATTGACAGAAATGGCGAAACTAATATATAGCACGATATCTCAAAAAGCTGTGGATGGATTCGGATTAAACTTGGTGGACATATTGCGGGTGTGACAAAAACGAATTGATTCGATTTTGGTGAAGATCCGAATCCGGATCGAATAATTTTTTTAAGTGATTATTCACCATTGAGAGATGAGGCCAAAAACGATTCATAGCACAATATCTCAAAAGGTTATGGATGGATTACGACGAAACTTGGTGGACAGGTTGGGAGTGTCAAGGATTAATTGATTCAACTTTGGTGAAGACACAAATTCGGATCCAGCTACGATAATTACTTAATTTCAAAATGAATCTTCACTCTTGAGAGATTGGGCAAAAAACGATATTGCATCCATCCATTGGGACCATACTCTGTGCAGAGCATTTGTGCTGCCAAAGTAGTCTCGCTGGCTATTGGTACAATACTGGACGGGTCACCACTCCGACACAGGATTCCAGCAAGCTGGCATCATTTAGCCAGCCTCGGAAGGTTGACAAGCAGGGTCAACCGCACCTGGTATTAATTCAACAGAAAAGTGGGATTTCAACTCAGGATCCTCGGATCCCAAGCCCACCACCCCAGCCATTAAGTCAACACCAAGCATAATATTGCACGATATCTCATGAAGTTGAGAACGGATTCGGATGAAACTTGGTGGACATGTTGGGTGTGGAACGTGGAAGAATTGATTCCATTTTGGTGAAGATCCGAATCTTGATCCTGAAATGAGAATCATTTAATTTTTAATTGATTCTTCATCATTGAATATTACGTTTCAAAAATAAATTTCAAAAAGTTACGGATGGATTTGGACGAAAGTCGGTGTGCGAGTTGGTGGATGACAAGAACAAGCCGATTACATTTTAATTCAGGTTCGAATCCAAATCCAGCCTATTAGTGGGATACAAAACGTAAACGAAATCAGCCTGGCAGAGGTATGTTCTCTACCGAGTGCCCTTATAGTTGAATGTGAAATTTTTTATTATTTTTTTTCAATGAGGCTCACTTGGCTGCACCTGGATTGGTTTGACAGTAGAAGAGTAGCAGTTGAAACCCGAGTACTATCCAGATTCCTACTGATGACTTCATCTTCTTTGATTTTGTCTTGTTCGGGTTCCTTCTGATGACTCCAATGCAGTAACTATTTTATTTGGTCTTCCATTTAATTTGAATTTTTTTTTTTTTATAATTTCAAACTTGCCAACAGAAAGTTTTGCTCGCACCAAGTGGTTCTCAAGACTGTGCCTGGTAATCATTCTTTGAATACCATCAAGTTGATCAAGTTTTTAGCTCCTATAATAATTATCTCTGCCACCGAAGGTGAAGGAGGTTATGTTTTCACCGCTTTCTGTCTGTTTGTTTGTTTCTTTGTTTGTCTGTGTGCAGGATATCTCAAAAAGTTGTGGACGGATCTGAATGAAATTTTGTGGACAGGTTGGGTGTGTGACAAGGACGAACTAAATATATTTTAATGAAGATCCGAATCAGGATCCGGATGTGATAATTTTAAAAGTGATTCTTCACCATTGCTAAACTGATGTATGGCATGATATTTCAAAAATGTATTGGGCCCGATATCTTCTCGTGAATCAGGCATTGCTGGTCAGAGGAATGTGCTCTACTGAGTGCCCTTCTAGTTGTATTTTATGACGGACTTAGCGATGCATCTGTGTTACAGGTTTTCTTGTTCTTGCTGAATAAAGCTGACGTTTAATGATCTCTAACGAATCAAGTATTTTCGATACACTGAGTGGCTTACCGAAATGATGTTACGTGACTGTGGCACCCTCTCGAACCTCCTCCCCCCACACCCTCAACTTTCTCCCCCTCCAAAGTGTCACGTATTTGTGTATGACCCCTTGGGAGGGAAGTATTGTGAAAATTACTTGTGATGAAACGAACTCATAGTATTTGGTGTAGGTACAGTCAAGCTTCCACTGAACACGAGAAAAACCATAATTCCCCAATTTTATTAAATAATTAAGGAAATGATATGCATTCTCATGCTCCAGGTATACAAATGGAACAGAAGCATTCTCATGCTCTAGGGAGTCTAGGTAGACAAATGGAACATAAGCGTTCTCATGCTCCAGGTATACAAATGGAACAGAAAGGAGGAAGTGCAATCCATTACCTTAATTTCTTTCACTCGGTTTAACGTCCCTTCTTTGATCCATCATAACAATCACCATCCCAGTCGACTCAGGAGATTCAGGAAGGAGATAAGATGAGATATAACATTAATATTCCCTTCGTCGGTCCATCGAACAATCTTTCAATGACAAAGTAGTAAGCAATGGACAATCCTTTGATGCGGCTGGAGGTGGGAAGAGTGGATGGTAGTGCTACTGATGGGGGTTGGGATAAATATAATGATACTTTGCCTTGAGTAACCTTGAAATTTCCAGCAAAATTGTAACCGCGAGATAGATCAGCACCGACAAATGTTTATAAAATAGAAATTACTACATGCTGTGTGTAATGTTATCGTGGCACAACTGCCTGAAATCCATCAATATTATTGAGATCCTCAATTTTCATTGGACGTCCTGTTGTGACATCTGTTAAAATAATAATCCTTCTTTCGTGGAGATGTCCCATTTAGGTGCCTCTGTCTGTGCACGAGTTGTATTTCATTTGATTTGTCGCAGGTTTATTTTCATCGCTTTGGAAGCAAATGTCTTTGGTCAACACAAAATATTAGTAAAGCCATCAACAACGGAGAGCATTCTGGACCAGTATCAATATGGAAATGATATCCAGTAATGTTTAAGGCTTCTCTGCATGGTGTGCTTAAACATCAGGAAGATTTGACACCACGTTTTTCTCTTAAAAGCCACCGAGTATGTGCATGAGATAATCCATGAAGCACGGATTCTGCTCCAGGTAAATAAATGAAACAGAAGCGTTCTCATGCTCGAGGTAGACAAATGGAAAAATAGCAATCTCATGCTCCAGGTAGACAAATGCGACAGAAGCATTCTCATGCTCCAGATAGACAAATGGAACATAAGTGTTCTCATGCTCTAGATAGACAAATGGAACAGAAGCGTTCTCATGCTCCAGGTGGACAAATGGAACAGAAAGGAGGAAGTGCAATCCATTAATTCACCAGGAATTTGCGAATAGATTGATTGCATTGATTGGAATAATTTCTAGTCTCGTTCTGCAGGTTATATTTCTCTCAGACAGTCCGAAACATTTTCAATGCAAAACAGTTTTGGAATCAATGTCCTATTACAACTGATTTTGCTTCTAATATAAGTAATCATTCATGGAAATGACATCATTACGCAATTTTGCAATCCCTCAGCATAATGGCAGAATCAGGTCGACAGGATGATGCCAAGGTGGTGCATTTGCCTTTGAGTTGTATAGTATGACTTGGATTCGATCGCCAACTATAACCTGTCGGATTGGTGCTTGGCAGGCAGGGTGTTGCATCACAAAGTGTAACGTCCCTTGGGTTGATACGAAGCCGGGTGTGGTTTGCTGGAATTAAATTGGTGGACATTGAAGATCTCAGGTTGTCTTTCCAGAAGAGTATGCGAGTTATTGCCGGCAATCTGAACAATGTACAAATCACAGTCACTTTCAGTCGAACGTCAGGCCTGGCTCGCCGGTTCGTGAAAGACTTGGGCAAAAAGCGTTTCCACAGCCGACCCCACAAGAAGGTGGGAATAAAAATCGACTTCAAGCAGTAGTGGCACATTGTATTGTTTTTAAGGTCATCATGCTCAGTTCTGGCAATATGGGTATCAATAACATAACAAATTAAGTGTGAGCACTATAAGCCTGTCATTCTTTTTACATGTCCACTGAATTATAAAAACTTGATTAAGGTGGGGCAAGATGACTAAATCTCCCCAATCTTCCACTGTGTAACCTTCTCTGGTTACATGTTGGTTACATGCTGAATTTATTGGACTGGGATGCAATTACGACTTTGCTTTCTGGTTGCATAATTAGAATAAAGTGGAGCAAGACGTGATGTCCCAGCTCCTTTATAACCTGGTTGAATATGCTCAATACCCTTAACGTCCGCACCGATGTGCTTGCTGTCTGGCTGGTGGTGCAGCAGGCAATCTCAAATGTTGAATGTTCAGGATACTGGACAAAACGAAAGAACAGAGTAGGATGGTTTTGGAACATGCATTCGGATCGAACGTCAATCTGCTTGTCGTGTATCATTGCAAAGTCTACATCATGTATTCAACCTCCGTCGATCCATAAATATGGGGTTTGCGGTTTGGAGCCCACCCTTATTATCTTTTCGTGAAAAAAAAATCATTTTTATTTTTTCACTTTAAATTTATTTTAACATTTATTTTCCAGGTATCAGGATTTAAACGTTAATCACAACTCATACCTATGAGTGTTCAAAACGTGAGGTTTAGAAATGCTTGCCCGTGTGTGTAATGCTTACACCGTGTGATGTTTTACCATCTACCAGCTGTCCATTTTTATTTCCCTCAATGAAGCACATGATCCTATTTGAGATCAAGCAAATGTACAGCGTCATGGTGTCGTAGAGAACGGTGGAAAATATGCATATGTACATATATCCGAGCTACTCTTTGACTCCACCACTGCAACAACAACTGAAGATATCCGCACATAAATATTCGCCAATTGTACATCTGCTCTGTATATTCCTTTCTCTGCTCTTTTCCATGCCATTCTTTGAAATTTCCTGCATCATTGAAGTCACTCCGATTCATAGGAATGGTGTCAAAAGTGACAAACTCGACAACAGATAAGACAGCCTTGTCCCTATCAAGAGCAGAACAATGTAATTGATAATTTCAGCAGAATTCAAGAATCATCCATTCTATAACTATGATCTCTATGCATCACTTTGATTTCTTCCCAGGTGATTTCTCCCTGGATATGATGCTTCTACTAAATCAACAATGGATGAATGTCCTCAATCCCAAACAACAGGATAGGGCCATTGTCACTGAACATCGCCCCATGCATTTGATCACAATCTAGCATCACAATCTGCTTTCCAAACTCTAATGCTAGCCAAGGCTCCATCCTGCGACTGGTTATCAGATTTCCTGTGTGCTCACAAAGAAGTGGCTTGCTTTCGATGGCGTTGCTTAACATGCTCTATCTCAGGAAGCCAGCATCACTCAAGGTAGCATTCTGGGATCAATCATATTCTTGGTCTACATCAATGACCTCCCTTCATCACTGGAAAAATCAATTCTTTCTCTTTCCAAATGAATCCATTCTGTGCAGGATGTTTCCTCATTCTTTCACCAGGTAGATTGTGGCAGTTTCCCTCTCAGTTAATCTTGAGAAAACAAGCAAAAGGTCATCTATCTGGAACATGTCTTTTAATGTCGAAAAGGCCAACACTCCAACTTTGTTCCTCCACATTTTTCTGGAGTGCTAGAAAAAATATTTAATTTATAAATATGGTCAACCTTTGGGGGAGGTACAATCTCCGAAGCTCTTGAGCTTCAACATCAATTCTGACTTTTCTTGGCGAGATAATATCTCCAAGCTGGCCTCGACCTCCACGTCAGAATCCTCTGCAGGGTGAAATCTTTCTTCTGTCATCCTCAGTTTATAACAGGGTGCAAGGCCTTCATCCATAGTGACACAGAATATGGTTCCCCCATTGAACTGGTGTTGTTCATTTTGCTCCTCTGGAGTCCATGGAGTTTCAGACCATCCATTTCATTGGCATCTCATCACAGGAGGCCTGGTCCCAGGGTTTTCTTCTTGCCCAATGCAGACAGGTAGGTGGCCATGAAGTATTTTAACAACTGTTTTTTTTAGTGTTACTCCTCCACCCATTTGCAGAACCACTGCCCACACAAATAACACAGGTCCTTCCAAATACTGTTACAAGGCCTACCTGTCTGCATTCGGCTAAATAACAAGGCCTACCCCTTACAAGGCCAAATAACACGTCCTTCCAGAAACCTCTGTGTATCCCCCACCACCTCACGGTGTATCCCATTTTTTCATCAGACATTTGTTACACCAACTGAGACACTATCCATGCGCCTTTCACCTAAAACCCTGAATACCCTCCGCAAGTCTAAACTTCACCTGTATTCATTCATCTCCCTCTTGTCTTACCTGTGAGACCATCTTCCTGAGTCTGCTTTCTTGTGATCACCCTTCCACAATTTCAACTCCGTGGCTCCCACCACCTCACGGTGTATCCTATTTATGCCTCCGACCTTTGTTACACCCACTGAGACACGATCCATGCACCTTTCACCGGCAACCCCTTGGCCTGTGCTGTGGTGCAGCAGTACATTATTTTCCTCCTCTTTCCTCTTCACCATATTTTGTCTCTGCGAATGTCTTTTAATCTTACCCATCGTTTTTTTTTATTTTTGATATATAAATTCTATGCTTATGGAAAAGAGAAGTGGTTCACGTTGGTAAACATTGAAGCGCTTGTTTCACTTTCATGAACCTCAGTACCTGTATAAAGGAAAAAAAAATTATGAAAGACGCCTCTCTTCCAGACAATTACAATGTCATGCATTATTATAGTCCCATGATCATTCAGCTGTTAGAGAAAAAACTGCTTCACGTTAATAAATAGAATTTATTCATCATATTCATGGAGTTTGCTGTGTGCTGTAATTGAAAAATCTTATCTCTTTTGTGATAAGGATGCACAGGACAGAGGAAACTCATGGGAATAATGGCACAGGTCGACAAGATTTCCACAGACCAGGATCATAGACACACACAAATGAGCGCAATGTTGGATTAGATGACCTGAATTCAACAACCAGTTTTTGAAAGAAGCAAATATGATATTATATATGTAATATACAGGCACAGAGGTACACATATATAGGTATTGTCTACATTACATTATATAGACATTGCATCGATTGTATTTGGCCCAAACAAGTGTGTTCTGCCACAGTATAGTCAGTGGGGCATCAAAAGCCAGAAAAATAAGCCGAAAAACCTTCAAAAGTCACCAGGTGGATGAAACAGTGATATGTTGACCTGGCCAGCGCCAATAAGGGTGAAACCAGGTCGGGAGCTTTACTTTTCATCTGCTTGGTGACAGTTTTTGATTTTGCATTCATGAACTCCAGATGTCATTCTGGGTTTGCAGGAATGATGCCGTCGTGATAAGGTCATCACGGCATTGTTCTAATTT
>NC_140971.1:53936329-54013829 GCF_056783735.1 Eptatretus burgeri
TATATATATATATATATATATATATATATATATATATATATATATATATATATATATATATATACATATACATATATATATATATATACATATATACATATACATATACATATATATATACATATATATATATATATATATATATATATATATATATATATATATATACATATATATATACATATACATATATATATATATATATATATATACATATACATATCAATATATATATATATATATATATATATATATATATATATATACATATACATATACATATATATATATATATATATATATATATATACATATACTTATACATATATATATATATATATATATATATATATATATATATATATATATATATATACATATACATATACATATACATATATATATATATATATATATATATATATATATATATATATACATATACATATATATATATATATATATAGACATATACATATATATACATATACATATACATATATATATATATATACATATACATATACATATATATACATATACATATACATATATACATACATATACATATACATATATATATATATATATATATATATATATATATATATATATATATATATATATATATATATATATATACATATCATGATACAGCATCTCAAAAGGCTGTGGACGAGTTATGGTAAAACTAGGTGGATGAGTTGGTTCAGTGACAAGAACAAGCCGATTTGATTTTGGTTCAGATCCAGCTGTCAGTGGGATAAAAAAGGTAAACTGTTCAGCTTGGCGGAGGTATGCGCTCTAGCGAGTGCTATTCTACTTTGTTCCGTTTTGCCAAGTGTTGCTCCATGAGTGATTTTTGGGTCACCGAAATAGGTGACCCTTATTGTCAGTAATTCTGTCTGTTTGTTTGGATGATTGTTTGGATATTTGTTGGGTAGTCGATCTCGTCGAAAAATTTTTTTTGAGATTTGTTCTACCCTTATTACCAGTATTTAAAATGGCGATTTCAGTTAATACAATGGGGATTTCGATGAAACTTGGTTGGTAGGTTCATACCTTGACCGAGTTGTGTGCAAATGAGAACCGTTGCTATGGACACCACCGTTGCCTATCAACGGGACTTTGAAATTTTAGAAAAATCATTAAAAAAATTATTTTTTCGAAAATCAAAAATCGGGCCACGAGTGACTGAGGAGTACATTCAGCCATATTGTCAAAAATTTCCAGCCGGATCCTATGAAAACTGTCGGAGAAGATAGACTTTGAATGAACCCTGTTCGAAAACAATAAAAAAACGAAGTTTGTTATATCTCAGAGACTGAGTCAGATATACATGAAACTGGTGTGGTAGGTTCATGGTATGTCCAAGTTATGTGTTAGAAAGAACCGTTGCTATGGACCCCTCCGTTGCCTAGCAACAGCCGAAACACCTCTAAATGTGGGGGTATTTTAACGAAAAAACAATCTGCACCATTAACCCTTGAAGCTAGAATCATGAATTTTCTTGTGCTTAATCCTCAGGTCATTCCCCATCGAACGGGCCCATCACGTCAGGTTCTATTGGGTAGTCGACTACCCATGTCCGCCTACGGGCTTGTCTGTCTGTCCCTCTGTTTGGTGCAGTGCTCCGTGAATACAATGGCGATTTCGATGAAACGTGGTTGGTAGGTTCATACCATGACCTAGTTGTGTGCAAATGAGAACCGTTGCTATGGACACTACAGTTGCCTAGCAACGGGACTTTGAATTTTTTTAAAAATCATAAAAAATTAATTTTTTCGAAAATCAAAAATCGGACCACGAGCGACTGTGGGCAGTATATTTAGCCATATTGTCAAAAATTTCCAGCCGGATCCTATGAAAACTGTCGGAGAAAATAGACTTTGAATGAACCCTGGTCGAAAACAATAAAAAACGAAGTTCGTTATATCTCAGAGACTATGAGTCAGACATACATGAAACTGGTATGGTAGGTTCATGGTATGTCCTAGTTATGTGTGAGAAAGAACCGTTGCTATGGACCCCTCCGTTGCCTAGCAACGGCCGAAAAACCTCTAAATGTGGGGGTATTTTAATGAAAAAACAATCTTCAGCATTAACCCTTGAAGCTCGAAGCATGAATTTTCTTGTGCTTAATCCTCAGGTCATTCCCCATCGAACGGGCCCATCGCTTCAGGTTCTATTGGGTAGTCGACTACCCATGTCTGTCTACCAGCTTGTTTGGATATTTGTTCTTTTGTTATCAGCATAATTGGTAGTAAACGTGGGCCGATTTTGACCAAACTCGGGTGGTAGGTACATCTTACGACCTAGTGCTTTGGAAATTGTGATGGTTGCTAGGGATGCTTTGGTTCCCTAGCAACAGCCGAAAAACCTTCAAAATCAGTACCGTTCACGCGAAATCAATTCCGAAAGCCATTATCCCACATCGGCTTTTGAAATTTGGCAGGCATCATCTACAGCGGAAGCTCTACCAAATATATTCCGTTTTTTGTGATATATGGAATAGTTTACCCGCAGTGCCCCCTACAAATGAGGTATGCCTGAAAATTGGCGAAAATTGAAGGTCCCCTAGCGACCAGATGAGTGCATCAATCTGAATGAAACTTTGCAGGTTCATAGCACGCAATGAGTGCTACAACTTTGCTTCAGGACATATTGACCGATATTGCTTAGGTAAGGGGTCAAAGGTCAATTAGTGCAAAAATCGATAATATGCGAGAGCTGGAGGTGCCTTAACGCCAAATGCTATTCTTTCTAGGGTTATAATCAGATGGTCATGAAAATTCACTCTCATCATCTGGAATGAATTGTGCACAAACGCTCAAGCCGGATTTTCGATTTATATCTTTGTTCACCCACAGCACCCCCTCGAACTTTGGGGATTTCCGATATCAAACCGCATTTTCGGTACATTCAAATTGATACCGAGCAGTTATCAGTAGATGGAACTCGATGAGATTTGCTATGCCTAATCTTAAGGTGATTCTCTATCCACTATTTGACATCCATTTTCTTCTATTTCTTATAGTTTCCAGATGCCAACCCTCTCAACTTGGGTGTCCGAGGGCCTTTGAGCATTCCCGCTGAAAATTCAAAGTACACTAGCTCCAAGACGGTTGAACCGAATCAAATGAATCTTTATACGCTTATAGACCGTAATGAGTACTACAACTTTGCTCATTTGCATAATGACCTATCTCGAGTAGGTCAGGGGTCAAAGGTCAATAAGTGCATTTTTCGGGTGAAATTACCATTCAAGGCACCCTTGCTCCGACACAGATTAACCTATACGAATGAAAGTTCATAGGTACATAGTACACAATGAGTGCTACAACTTTGCTTCAGAACATATTGATCTATCTCGGCTATGTCAGGGGTCAAAGGTCAATGAGTGCATTTTCGGTCAAAATGACCATTCAAAGCCCCCTTGCTCCTACACGGGTTAACCGATACGAATGAAAGTTCATAGGTACATAGTACACAATGAGTGCTACAACTTTGCTTCAGGACATATTGACCTATCTCGGCTAAGTCAGGGGTCAAAGGTCAATGAGTGCATTGTTCAGGCAAAATGACCATTCAAAGCCCCCTTGCTCATACACGGGTTAACCGATTCGATTGCAATTTCGTAAGTACTTCGTACTCGATTAACTCAGATCAAGGGTCATAGGTCATCGGATACTTGGTGACCCATGGCCACCTTCCGGCTTGTTTATTTGTTTGTTTGTCTGTGAGCAGGATATCTCAAAAGGTCTTGGATGGATGCAGACGAAATTTGATGGACAGGTTTGATGTGTGACAAGGACAAAATGATTAGATTTTGGTGAAGATCTGCATAAGGATCCAGATATGAGATTTTTTTATTTCCTTTTGTAACCCTCCACCCTTGAAGGATGGGGCCAAGAACGATATCTCGAACAATATTAGAAAAAGTTGTGGATGGATAATGACAAAACTTTGTGGATGAGTTGGTTCGATGACAAGAACAAGCCACGTAGATTTTGGTTCAGGTCTGCGTGCAGATCCATCCTCTCAGTGGGACACAAAACCTAAACACTTCAGCCTGGCCGAGAAATACGCTCCACCAAGTGCCATTCAAGCTGGTTCTCTTTTCATCCAAGTCGCAGTGTTCTACTGTACCTTGCAATGTATTGTCAAATTGATGTCCCTGTGTCTGGCCGACTATCCAAGGCCTCAGCTGCTGCTGAGGCCCGAGTGAGCAAGCCAATACTGTCTGCTGTGATGCTGTGCGCCTCGTTCTGCTTCTTTCTCCTAAGTACAACCAGTAACTCCCTTTCACATCCATGTCAAACCCATCCGTGTCAAACCCCGCCATGTCAGTACCCTCCTCCTACCCTCCTGTTAGTACCCTCCTTTCACATCCGTGTCAAACCCCGCCATATCAGTACCCTCCTCCTCATCATCTCCAACACGCCTGCGACCCCCCAACTGCACACCTTATTTGTTTCCCCCTCTTCAGTATCACTCCACCTTATGTCCCACCTTTCTGCTTCTCCTTACCTCACCCCCTCCAAACTTCCCCTCATCTCACCGCCTCTCATCTTCCTCCTCATTGCACCCCCTCCCATCTCCCCCTCACCCCTCTCACCTCTCCCATGATCCTTCCCCCTTTCATCTTACTGATCACCCCAAACCCTTCTATCTTCCCCCTCACTCCACCCCTGCCTTCTTCTTCCTCGCCCATCCTCTCCCATCTGCCTCCTCATTCCACCACCTCTCAGCTTCCCGCTTGCCCCCACCCCCGCTCCAAGTTCAGTCACCCCTTCCTCATGTTCCCTTAGGCCTAAGTCACATTTGCTCTATGGCGAGGATACGGCGGCCGTACGCCCTCTGAATTCACAGAAACGTGTGGCGGCCGCAGAGTTTCTGAGGTGGCCTCAGGGTGGCCCTACGCCGTATGGCTATATTTTACAGGCCGTAGGGTCGCCGTGGAATTATAGCGCGGAGTTATAACTTTTTTCATTTCTACGTTCGCCGTAGCAATTCGACAAGCCAAAATAAAAGAACTGGTAAAAAAAAAAAACCCACTCGTTACCATCCGTCTGGTCGCACGTTCACCTGAGGGCCCTCCTGTGGTCCCCCTGCAGTCGCCTTGCGGGCACCTTGTGTCTGCCTTGAAAATTCTATGGCCTCCGCAGGAACGCCCTAAGGTCACTGTGCGACATCACATCAAAGACCGTATGGCACCCCCACGTTTTCGGTCTCCACAATTTATAAATATGCCATGCGGCTCCCCGAAAAATAAAAACATATGTGACTGTTACATTGTGTGACCGTGGAAATACTGCGGCCGCCGTATAATTGTTAGTGGCCGTAGATTTTGGAGACCGCACGGCCGCCGTAGCAAATGTGACCTAGGCCTTACCACTTCTCCATATTCTTGCATCCTATCAACGATACCTCCTCCCATGTTCCGAATTGTGTTGACCTCAAACATCTGAGGCCACCACTCCACCCTGACAGATCTCTCAACCGAGGCTGCTGCCGATAAACTGGATATCTTGTGCTTAACAGAATCCTTCCTCTCTCAGGATGTCCCTGACTCTTTAGTATCTCTTTCTGGTAATGGTCTCCTCCCGTTCGACAGGCTAAAACCATACCAGTGGCGAAGTTGCAGTTTACATCAAGAACTCCATTCTCTCTGTCAGTGTACTGTGATTATACCTCCAAACCCCAAGAAGAAACTTTGGCTATGACTACCCCTCTACTTTGAACTCTTATTTATCTGTCTGTTGTGCCATCCTCCGAACAGTGACCACTCCGTTACCATCTCTCTCAGCTAACATTGACCAACTTTTAACCACCCATCCTAACTTTCTCTTCCTCATGTGGTGATTTCAACTGTCAACATGCTAATTAGCTGGGTGTTGGTACCTTTCCCACCTGCCATGGCACTGCAGCAAAGAACTTCTGTGAATCCATGTGCCTGAACCAATCTGTGAACTTTCCGACCAAAATTTCTTCCAATGGCAAATCCTCCCTTCTGGACTTGATGACCAAATTTCCTGCTAACATCTCCTGCTCATTCTCTGTGAGAGTCAACATCTCTCTGGCTATTCTTAGAGAACTGTCTCAGCACCGGCGAGTCTGGCAGTTCACTCAGGCTAATTGGAAGGGACTGAAAACAGCCATCTCACTTCCTCACTTCAGGACTGGTATCCTATATCTGTCGCTCCTGACATTAACTCAGCATGGGAGTTCTTCCACTTTTGCTCTTTCCGTGCTTTGTTCCGCTCCCCTCATCTCGCCCCCCCCCGGGTTTCTGCAGGGCGCAAACGGTCCACAGTCTACCTCCATCTAGTGTGACTACCTAATTCCAGCATCACTGCTGACCTCCTCTCATTCGTTCCTCTTTTTACCCCTACTAGTCCATTTGCCGTTATTATGTGTTCCATTGTCAACATTGTTGATGTGGAAAGTGTATGGTTTTATGATTGTTTTGGACTAACATGGGTCCATTAATAAAATTCAGCTTGGTTGCTGGGGTGGCTACCTTGGGGAACTCCTGTAATTTGCATAAATTCAAGATGGCCGCTACAGGTCAGACTGGGGCTAAGTTTTTAATCGGTCAACATATAATCCTGTGTAATACCTCTTTTCCATATGATTTTGACATGAGGAATTCAATTTTGGGGTTATTTTTTTACGTTCAGGAATAAATAGAGGTTCACATGAAATGTCCATGACTATTTTCTGCTGAAAATTATGCAACACCAATGCAAAAGTGAAGTCATGAATGGTTCACAACAGTTTGTTGATAATCAGAAAGCATACACATTGTCATGTCATCATATTTGACATCTTAGGAATAGAGGACATCGAGCCAAGTAGACAACTTACGTATTGTTCATTCCCATTCATTGTACTCGTCTCCTTCTGTATCGTCGTCTCTTTCCAGTTCTGCTTCGACACTCCCTTCTTCCACTTCACTTTCACTGTCCTCCACAGTCTTGTGTGGGTTGAAGCACTTGTCACTGCAACCACAAGTGCAGTATAGCATGCAGGAGATCTTTGCATGGTGAAACTGCAACATGCAGTACTGCAGGCCTTCTCCTCTGCTTTGCATTCACACCGCACAACATCCATGAGGTCCAAAGGGGCTGGTGGAGTAGCAGAAGTTCCTGGCACTGGGATTCCATCTCTGATGTCCCATCCATATTTTGTAATGTCATGTTCAGGTGGGGCCTGCTGATCAGCTGATTTTGCAAGTACTGTCTGGAGATGTGCACACAAAATATGTAGGAAGAGATTGATCTCAGTTGGAGGTCATGCCATGAGCTTAAGGGGCTTGCCAGACTTCCTTGTGTACATATAGTACCTCATCTCACTCATCGTGGTACCTTCTGGCTGACCATACAGGGCACAGAAGAATGTCTGCCCTGCTTCCATGAGCTGTTCATGCCTTGCGTTCAGCTCGCCAAGTGCGGAGTACAAACCAGGGAAGTTGCCAGCTCTGTGTCTTCAGGGCTAACACTTTGCCCTTGCCGTATGGGTATGACGTGGTATCTGAGCCAGTGATGTAGTGCATTCCCAAAAGCTGCAGACACTTGGGGCCAAGCTGGTCACAGGTGGTGTTGATATCCCCAATTGCTCCATCCCACCTTTCCATCTGCACTGTGGCCTGGATGTTGCGCAGCTAAACCCAGTAAACCATTAATACACAAACATCAGTGTCATCAGAGAGGATACGTATCACTCTTGCATTACATTCAGCAGCCATGAGCAGGTGTGAGATCATTGTCATGTCTGCTTCATCATGGTTGAACGCACCATGGCTACGGCTCTCCACAGTAACTCCTTCACCAAAGTTATAGGTCCTCAAAACCTTGGACAGCTGCAACTTGTTCTGCTTGTTTTTCAGGATGGCGTCTCGATTAGGCAGGGGTGTGTTTATTGTGAGGTCATAGTTGATGGAACCAATGCCAGCACGCCTCACTCGTTCATGGTCCTTTGCAGAAACATCATAATATTTGTCAAAGACCAAGATCTTCTGACCAGCAATGGTAGACAGCCTTGTCTTGATGGACTCAACTAAGACTGGCACAGTTCCCCTGAAAGGCCAGACAATATGATTGAGAAGTTGGCTCGCGTCAACAATGGTAACATCTGGTTGCAGAAGCTGTTGTGCCTGAAGACAGAGTTTGTGTGCCAGTGGTGCTTTGTTGCCTTTCCTTAAGCACCCATATTCATCAATCAGTGAGGGAGGTACTGCGCAGAGCTCAAACTGGAAGATAGGTCCTAGCTCCATTTGTCTTTGCTGTCCAATAGTCAGCAGCCTGAGGAAGATCGTCTTGTCCCCAATTTTCACTCCTTTCTGTAAGTGCTCCATTGTCTTGATGGGGCATGAGATGGTTGCATGGAATCCACCTGGAAGGGATGCATGGAACTCTGCAACCATTTTCTGACCTATAACCACGGAATCCTCAACATTCACTTCAGCTTCTCGGGGAGCAATTCGACCATTGGCAATGTTGTACAGATGTGGTGAGTGATTCTCAAGAGGATGAGACACATTCGACAATTCAAGTAAAATCCGGGACCTATCATCTGCATCAAGTTCTCTCCTCTTCTTCCCCTCCTCCTTGTGACGTGGTCCGATTCTTCTGTCCTTTTCTCTCACTTGGTCTTCATTGTCCTTGTTTGAGGAGTCAGGGTAGATGTGCTCCATTGTATCTGAGATGTAGGCAGTGACAGGAAAGGAATCGATCTACTCTGCTATCATCTCTGGAGAAAGAGTCATGCCCTTGAGGCCACCCTTGCCAATTCTAATAGCAGTTTGTTCACCGAACTGATCAGAGCTCACACCATTTCAAATGCCTTCCTGGTGACGACACACAAAAGCACCTGATATGAGCTCTGACTTGGCATCTGGTGGCAGCAGATAGCGCATCTCCAGAAGGTGATGGGTGATGTAACAGGAATAGTGATGATGACCAGCAACAAAGAAGTAGGGAAGCATGCGTTCAAGAGTTAGCTGTTGCAGCAGGAAGTCTGCCTCCCTCTCACTACGCAGAAGTTGATGAACAAGCAGAGTAGGCTTGATGAAGTTATCAACCCAGTGCTTCCAGTTGGGTGCTGTCTGCATGTCTCAAGGTAGCTGCACAACTCCTGGAATGTCTTGGGGCTGGTGGTGAGGAAGGAAATGAGAAGGGCAGTCGAAACCATCAGGAAGGATCTCATTGATCGAACCCAGGACTTGCCACTCATGATTCCTGCCAGGCCCCCGAATGCTGAACTGATGAGAGTCTCAACACCAGACCCACGCATGAGTTTGCCAATGCAACCACAGGAGGACTGCACAGTGTGCATTATCCCAGGCCTCAGAATCACATTTTTAAAGCGATCAACGTCATGCCACTTGATTTGGCAAGCCACCATGTAGAGCTGGAGATCCACAGAGATGTGGACATAAGTCATTCCCATATCAGTCAATGACTTCTGAAGATACTCCAGTGAAGTCACTACAGTGTCTGGATGAGAAGCTTTGGCATCAATAAGGGGTCCGAACATGTAGGTACTTGCTGGCTGTTTTTCTGCACGACTGGTGAATGCTTCTTGGTTGTTGAACCCACCCCATTCCATGGCGTTCACCTGTGTGCTGACTGTGTTTAGCCACTTCCTGTCCTTTTCCTGTGCAGCAGCTAAACTAGCTTGCCAGGCACACACTTCTTGGTAGGAGAATCCAGAGGTTGCATCCACAGCTGGGGGGTTCACTTTGGATGGCCCAGTGTAGTGCTGCAGAGGAAGGCTCCCTGATGAGCTGCTGCTTGTCCTAGACTAGGCAGCTTTCTTAGACAGTCGTGGCATAATAAGGTCGTTCTTCCCTGGGTGAGCATGCCCATACTCAAGAATGCCTGCACGATGGGGTTGCTGAAATTCATGTGAGAGGACATGAGTAGTGCACCGACCATTAGGCGTGAACACTTGCAGATCAAGATTATCAAACCAGGCAAAAATCACGCCAACAGTTCTACTCAAACCCATGAATTGGTGGAGAAGCTGAGCATTGTCACTGACAAAATGAGCAGTGGATTTCCTGAATCTCAGGACCTCATCATATGACGTTGTGAACCCATGTTCATGAAGGAGCTTTAGAAGATCAGAACTGCCATGGCGGTGCAGTAGTTTGACAGCCAGTCCTAATGTTGTCTGATTTCTGGTACCTGTAACATGACTTTGAATTGACTGGCTCAGGCTTAGAGATTTCTTGGTCATTTCACCACCAGACACTAAGTCTGAAATCACCCTCAGTAAAGTTGGGCTTGTTGCCTTGATTGTGTTGGCTTGTGTAAATTCTGAAAGGTCATAATTGGCGCTGTTGTACTTGACTGAGCGTGCCTCCTTCTTGATCTGCCTTACCACAGAATTAATACTCCTCTCATCTGCATCATCCACTTTAACCATTTTCAGATGGTTAGCAATGGACTCACAGAAACCAACAATGGTAGCACATCCATCTACCCGAACTAACATAACGTCCTTACTCATGCAGTCTGTTAGTTTGCTAAACATATCACGTCGAGCGAGTTTGCCACCAAGGTCACAGTACAGGGAATGCAGTTCAACGCTATTCCACATCTTTGACCTGTCACAATTCATGCGCTCTATGACGTTCTTTAGGGCATTTTCTTCTGCAACACCAGTTGGCAAATCAGCATATTTAGGGACTGTCATGAAACCGTTATAACAGCGTACATGGTATTTGCACTCAGCCGCAGGGAGATCAACCAAATGTCCAATATGTAACTTGACCGTTCTGGCTACTTCATCATTACGTTGCTCAGCAGCATTAATGATGGCATCTTTCATAGTTGGGATGGGATTACCTTCCTTGTCAAAACGTTCTTTAGTCATGCACTGACGAACACGATCCCATCTTTCTGGATGTTTGTCATCAACAGGTAAACATTCTTTGCCACAAAAAAATGCAGTCACATTTGTAAACAAACACACCACTGCCTGTTGCCTGTGTAGTGTGCGAGATCTTGTCACTGTAACACAATCATCTTCAGCTTTTCTTTTCTGTGATTTACGAAGTCTCTCAATTTTTTGTTTTGATGTGCAAGTACAGTAGCATCCTTTGTGACATTCTATGCGAACAGCGTCACCACCACCATCAACAATGTCCTGTAGTTTTTCACGTAGCTCTTCATCTCCACGGACCTTGGCACAGGAGATCAATGTCTTGATCCCTTGATCAGTGAATTTCTTCAATTCCCCTCCACCATGACACACGGGAAGAATGCACCTTGAATCAGCCATATCTGTAAAAACAAAACAATGAATTAGTAACTCGCATTAATGTCGTATGTGAGCGTCCAGTTGTCAGAATGGTGACCTTGTCATTCAAAATGTATCTCACGCGGCAAACAATTGCCAGGAACTCGAACATTGACCTCAAATTTACCTCTAATCACAAAAATAAGGTTAAATATCGATTCCTCGTGCCAAAATTATATGGAAAAGATATCTCATGTGTAATTTTAAGTTCATTACCTAAAAAGTTATATTTTCAGCCCGGTCGATGACGGCCATCTTGTATTTGCGCAAAAATAACAGATTTCCCCATGGTTGCCATCCGGGCAAACAAGCTTAATTTTGTCTATGCATGCCTGTGAACAAGAAACCACCATAAAACCATGCACTTTTGAGGACAACAAGGTCACTTCTCTGGAAAATGGACTATATACCTGTGGAACCAACTTCCACATTCTCTTCAATCTTATATTTCCAGGTCTTCCAGGTCTTCAAGACAGCTGTTCACCACCATCACAGGTTGTCCCCCATCCACAACCACAATATTTTCTCCCATTATTAACCCTCCCCAAGCCCACTTCTTTCGAGATTTCCAGTTGTTCCTTCCTCTTGTTGTATCATACTTCTTATACATCTTTATGTCATTCTTAGGTAACAGGCTTGGGCCTGTCAGAAATTTCGAGAATATTCCAGAGGGTTCTCATTTCTGTTTCGATTTATGTTTTGGTGAACACACAGTTGTTCTCCTGTTGCAATGCCAATGGCATACATTGATTCACAACAAGACCAAACAAAATAAGTACCTTATCAATCTCATCATATGTTAAACATTGAAAACATGTCACAAGCATGTGTCAGAGCAAAAGTTAATGTGGGTTGGGTAATTGAATGAATATAATATTCAAAATGCACATTGCCTGGTACATAATTATACTTTAAAGCTGGAAGATGGAAGCCGATCGTTCATGGTGGGGCAAATACATTTTGTGCCGTGGCTAATAATCCTCCCCTGTCTGAGGCAGGGCTCAGTAAACTGCTTGCACTGTGGCACATGTACAGGCAAAAAAAGTCTCACGTCATCTCCACAACCCCCCCCCCCCCTATAGTCGGAGGGGTGGTTGTGGTTGTGCCCATGACCTGTCACTGGGTACAACCAACAGGTATGTAAAATTTGGCAGAGATCGGCCCAGCCTTGTTGTTTTCTCTGATTGTCTAACTTATTCATCTCCAATCAGTTTCAATGGAGGGGACTATAGAATTGCTCTCTGTCTGTCAGTACATCTGTCCGTCCATCCCACCTGTGGTTTTTCTGATTTTTTCCAATGCCCTTTAACATATTCAACTGAAACTTGGTACATGGCTTTAGTATGACAAGTTACAAAGCTTTCGAGTTTCAGGGCATTTCGTACCCATTGGCCTACACCCATTTTCATACCTACACCCATTGGCTGGACAGCTGGCCTGGCTCCACACCAATAAAATCGTGTGCCACCATTGTATGAAGCTACACAGATCGGCATGTCTCAGGCCTTAGGCTTGGGTGTTAGTATAGCAGGATGCCCTCCTCCTGCCTGTGAATTTATACACCAACCTAACCATAAGTCTTTGCCACGATAAAAAAAAAAAAATTAAAAATAAACACATCATCGACATCCCATTTTCATTCCAGTATTCTTAAAGCAAAAGACACTCAGCTCATGTAGTAGAGAGCACTAATGCTACTTACCAGGTTACACTGCCTTTTTGTTTAAACTAAGTAATTGTCATTCTTTCCTTTACATATTTGTTTCATTTATCAGGTGGAAGTTGTTTCCTGTACTTACAGGTCAGGTATGGGAGCATGTGCCAGAACAGCGCGTCGCTGCGTCCACTTTCCGCCGGTACTCCAGGGGCCTCCGTCTGGCCATCCCCCAGGCAGATGCCAGGCCCATCCCCATCTCCTTGAGATGATGGTCAACCTGCTGCAACCATGAGGCACGTGGTCGGCCCACTGGCCTCCTCCACTCATGAGACTCCCTCGCTGAGAGAATCTGGTGAGCAGGATCAGCGTCAGGAAAACGAGCCACATGTCCATACAGCCGCAGCTGACGCTCACGGACTATGCAGGTAACAAATCTCATCCGAGTCTCTCTCAGCAACCGCTCGTTGGACACAAAATCCGACCAGCGATAGCCAAGGATTCTCCGAAGAGACCTGGTACCAAAGGAATTAAGTCTCCGTCTCAGATCCTTGGTCAAAGTCCAAGTCTCGCACCCATAGAGCAAGACTGGAAGTACCAAGGACCTGAAGACTCGGACTTTCGTCCTCCCGCACAGGTACCGGCAGCGCCACACCCCCATGATCCAGTGAATCCATGACTACCCAGGCCCGACCCAGACGCCTATTGACCTCCGGCTCACAACCTGCGGAGACATGAATATCACTGCCAAGGTAAGTGAATCTATCCACGACCTCAACATCCTCACCACAAACAGACACAGACAGGACAGCAGCATCCAAGATGTCACCGAAAGCCTGGATCTTTGTTTTGACCCAAGAAATCCGTAATCCCAACGGCTCCGACTCCTCGTTCAGCACCTCGAGGGCCCCCAAGAGGATGTCTAAAGTCCCCGCAAAGATGACTGCATCATCTGCAAAATCAAGGTCCGAGATCTTGACATTGCCAAACGATGCACCGCAACTTGATCTCTCCGACATCCTCCCAAAAATCCAGTCCATACAAGTGCTGAAAAGTGTGGGGGCAAGTACACATCCCTGACGAACTCCAGTAACAACTGGAAATAAGTCAGAGGCGGTACCACCACACTTCACAGCACTCTCAGTACCAGAGTAGAGTTCAGACATCAGATCGATCAGTTTCGGTGGCACCCCACGAAGACCAAGAATCCTCCAGAGGACATCCCGATTCACTGAATCGAACGCTTTACAGAGATCAACATAGGCTGCAAGCAGCCCCTGCCGAAACTCTCGTCTGCGTTCAGTGAGGACACGAAGAGCAAGGATACGGTCAATCGTTGACCTCTTTGGTGTAAAGCCTGACTGCTCTGGATGCTGGTGCTCAAGCAGATGGTGGCGAACCCTATCGAGAATTATCCGAGCAAAGACCTTGCCCGGCACTGAGAGCAGCGTCACCCCTCGGTAGTTGTTGCAGTCTTGGCGATCACCCTTCCCTTTCCAGAGAGGGACAACAAGGCCCCTCTTCCAGTCAGTTGGGATGATGCCTGTGTTCCAGGCAGAGCACAAAACTGCATGCAACGACACGAGTGCAGCATTTCCACCAGCCTTGAGAAGTTCAGCATGGATGCCACAGATCCCTGGAGCTTTGCCCCGTTTCAACTGGTTCACCGCAGCCCGTGTTTCCACAAGCGATGGTGGACCACAGTTGATTCGAGGGTCAGCAACAGGGATTGTAACACCCTTGACGTCCAACTCGACAGCTGGGGGATCAGCCTGGTACAACCGCTCAAAGTAACCGGCCCAGCGGGCCTTCACTTCAGACTCCTCTGTCAAGAGCCTACCACTCTGCTCGAACTGCAGTGCTCCGAGGGATGGGCTTGATGAACGTAATGCGCGAATTCCTCTGTAAGCGGGACGAGAATCACCTGTCCACATGTGATGCTCTACCCCTCACAGATTCCTCGCACATAGGCCTCCTTGTCCACCCTCAGTGCACGTACAGTTTTACGCCTCAGCTCCCTGAACAGCTCAGCTCTGCCATTCAGCCTGGCCCTGCGACTCTGGTCAATGGTATCCAGTGTCCCTTGAGAGACAAAATTCTTCTTTGCCCTGCGGTGAACTCCAAGGCATCCACCGGCAACATCAAGGACGGTGGTCTTGAAGGTGCTCCACAACTCTTCAGGACCCCCTAAAGCACCCAGACCCCCCAAGTGTCCACTCAGCCTGTTCGCAAACTCCTCAGCTACTCTCTCATCCCTGAGCCTGGCAACATCCAGCCTAGGCTGGGATGGTACCATTCTCCAGGATTTAAGGTGCAGCTTTAGAGTTGCTACAACAAGCCTGTGGTCAGTATTGAGGAACTGAGCACTCCGGTAGACCCTGCAGTTCTGGATCATCCTCCAACGACCGTCAATGAGGACATGGTCAATCTCCTTTGCCACACCGCCAGCGTTGGAATACCAAGTCCAGCGATGAGCTTGCGGGCGCTGGAAAACCATGAACCAGCCACCCTAAGTCCATGACTTCTTGCAAAGTCAAGGAACTTAGTGCTATTCTGGTTCATAGTTCCTGACCCATGGGGACCAACACACACCTCATAACCATCCCTATCAGTTCCAGTCGATGCATTGAAATCCCCCAAGACTAGAAGTGTATCTCGTCTGGGGCACTGATCAACCACAGACTCGAGTGTGGCGTAGAATGCATCCTTCACGGTAAGATCACTCGCCTCAGTCGGAGCATAAATAGAGACCAGGGAAATGACACCTAAGGAGTGACGAATCCTTAATCTCATAATACGCTCGTTGACCGGTGTTACCTCAATTATCATTGGGGTCAGCTTATTGGCCACAGCTACAGCAACTCCTTGGGTATGGTAACCATCAGAGCGACCAGACCAATAGTAGGTGTAACCACCCACCATTATCTCGCCGCAATCCGGTCTCCGAACCTCAGAGAGAGCTGCAATCCCGATGTCCAAACGCTTGAGCTCAGATGATAACAGAGACAGGTGATCATCCTCTCTTAGGGGATAGGACATTCCAGGCACCCACCCGAAGGGACCGCCTCAGGTTAACCCAAAGGAGACCGCCGTCTGGTGGACGACACCTCAGCACCACTCCGACACACTCTCCCGCAATCTGACCCAGGGATGTTACCCCGTGGTTTCCCTCCTCTATCAAAGATTGGGGGTCCCGAAGGCTTTGCCCCAATCCCATCATCCGGTGTGCTGCCCTGCGAAGGGAAGCTGCACAGGAGGTACTCCCACGGAGTGGGTTTTCAGATTTTTTTGCGTTTTTGCGTTTTGCGGAATGAAGCGTTTTACGGTGGCTGGAGTGCAAATCCTGCCACCAACCTCCTAATAAGAAGTAACCCAACTGCAGGAGGACGTCCGCAGACACAGTTGGGCACTAGATATGGATGGCCGTTGGCTCACAAGGAGCTCCTCCGCCCTTTGACAGGTTTTGTTTTTAATCCTGCTGGGTGTCCATATCCAAACACCCTCCTCACCAGAAAACCTGGTGGGGGAGACGGTTTAGTCGCCGACAACCCGACCATGGAACAGGTTAGTACAGGTTTACATGGTACCTGTAGCAGGTCACAGATCGAACCTGACCTGACATGGACTTACAAAGAAGTTGAAAAGTTTGTTTAATTTCTTCCTTCCAGAAGTAATCGAACATGCATGGCAGATGATATGACTCCCATTTTGCTTGCAATACTGACAATATGAAACTGCTTTTGTATTTCATTCTCAACATACTACCCAAGCTACTTGCTTCGAAAACGTGATTGGATTCAATTATGCATGTGGTTGTGTTCTCCAGTACTCATAAAGTTTGAGGTTCAAATCCATGCGGGTTTCCATCTGCCTCATTGTATGCCTGCTGCCACACATGTGGAAACCACAATCCCAAAAGTGCCATTTTACTTTGCAGAACTTTAACTGGATACACAGCAGCATCTGATTTGAGTTTGTATGGACATCAGCATATGCTTCCGTAATTGCTTCACATAAATCAGAACGAAGCCGGCACTGCCGAGATGTCCACGTATTGTAGAAAAGCTTGTAAGACTGAATGACAGATTTATGTGTTTGAATCCAAGTCATGTCTACAGCAGATGCACATCTGACAGTTTGGAGAATAGGGACTTCAGCTGCCAATATTGTGTGTGCAGCAGCTTATGCAGAGACAGAAGCAATAATGTGTTAGTAATTTCATTGCTGAATTGATGTCTTCATAAGATTTTGCAAAATATTTTGTGAGCTTGTGCACAATATGTCATGAAACTGACATCGAGTTATCAAAAAAACAGAAAATATTACGATTCGAGCCTGGACTTGTGCTGATGTGTTTATACCACGACATGAGTTTTGAGAGGAAATATGGTACAAATATCATGCATTTCAATGGGCAGGATGGCAAGGTGCACGAAGAATCGGCAAATGCTGTGTAATGCTTTAAATACGAGTGACCTTTTCTCTTGGTTTGTGTCTAATGAGATTTGTCGTAAATCCCTAGCTAATGCCTCAATACAGAGTACCATCAACCAAAATTAGTATTTGACAGCAGCATGAAGTATCATCATAATTGCAGAGACAATGCACAAACTTGTCATTAGTACATATTCCCACAATGTTTTCGAACTAAATTGGTGTGCTAAACTGAAAATATCCTGGCTGTATTGATGCCAGACAAACATGTCACGATCTCTTGACAAAGCTGTACTGTACCATGAAAAAGGGCTTATTAGTCGATTGCACTGCACAGGTTGACCAGAATGAATGAGAATCCTGTGCATTTACATCCAATAAGAAACCAAATGAGATATCTGTGATTACAAAGCGATTGCAAAGGTTGAGCCTCCCCTGGTGCCGGCGATCCAATGATGGCCGTATTATTTTCGGACCACCATATGACCTTGACGTTCAACATTTATGGAGAGAGTGCAAATTAAGAAAATATTTCCACATCTACAATCTATCCATAAAACTCAACATCATGAAAATCGGTGGGAAAATTATTCATGATATGATTGTTGTTAATTAGGTCACAATCCGAAAAAGTAGGTCAAGGACAAAAAATAAATATCACGTGCACAACTTTAGTACAGGTAGACTATGATGCAAGAACATCCTGGGAGGCCAAGTGGTCTTGGAAATTCTGCATTGGCAAAATTCAGTGATGACAAAAAAAATGTTTTTCTTTTTTTCAGACCACCATTTGACCTTGACCTTTAATCAGGAGGGGTGAGATGCAAATTAAGTATACATGCGCCACTACACTATCCAAAGAGGGAAATTTCCTTCTGATCAGACAAGCCTAAGTCAAGGTATGGTGAAATGTTGAACTGTTTATAATTAGGTCATGACCTGAAAAAGTTAAGTCAAGGTCAAAAAATTGCATCCCCTCTGCATACTTTTTATTCCCATTATTGATGCAATCTTAAATTGCAAAAGTCGTAGCCGGCTCCAAGATGCAGCTCAGACATTGGCAGAAAAAAAAACAAGGAAAAAAAAAAAAGACATAAGATGTCAAAGCCCCCATTTTTAAGTAATTTTGCTGCACAGAGTTAAAAGGTAAGCGCAAGCTCATATTTATCTACAACGAAAATGACCAGCAGTCTACCAGTCGGCTATCTTTGATCAGATCACAAAATAAAGCTAGGTGCAAGTATATGCCATCGTGTACTGTGCTTGTGCCATGTTTGAACAAAATTGGACCACACGTTTCTGAGAAATGGTTGGGGACACGAGAAAATAACAAAATGGCCGCCAGTCGGTCATCTTGGACCTGATCTCGAAAACAAAATGACGGGCATAGGTAAGCCATCACTGCTTATATGTTTGCCAAGTTTGAACAAGGTCGCAAATGCATGCCCGAAAAATGGTTGAGGACATCTTCGATACCGTTTTGTTTTTTTACAACTAAAATGGCTGCCAATCTACCAGTCAGCCATCTTTAATCAGATTGCAAAATTAAGCAAACTGCATGTGTATGCCATCATGTACTGTGCTTGGGCCAAGTTTGAACAAATCTGGACCACGCATGTCTGAGAAATGGTTGGGGACACATTTAAGTAACAAGTAATAGTCGAGCATGTTGGATCTGATCTTGAAAGAAAATTATGTGCTTATGTAAGCCATCATTTCTTATCTGTGAGCCAAGTTTAAACAACATTGGTAAATCACTGTCAAATAAATGGTTGAGGATGTGTGCAACATCATGTTTTTTCCAACTAAAATGTCCACCGGTCGGCCATCTTGGATCTGATCTCAAAAGAAAATGAAGTGCATGTGTAAGCTGTCATTCGTTATCTGTCTGCCAAGTTTGAACAACATCGGTAAATGCATGTCCAAGAAATGGTTGAGGACATGTGCAACATTGGGTTTCTTTCCAACTCAAATGGGTGCCAGTCAGCCATCTTGTCGCTGATCTCGAAAAAAAAAATGACACTTATGGTGTCCAACAGTTTTTATCTGTTTGCTAAGTTTGAACAAGATCAGTGAATACATTTCTGAGAAATGGTTGAGGACGTGTTTGATCCTGTTTTTTTTTTAACTAAAATGGCTGCCAGCTGACCATCTTTGATCACATCGCGAAACAAAATTATGAGTATATATATATATATATATATATATATATATATATATATATATATATATATATATATATATATATATATATATATATATATATATATACCTTCATGTGTTATCTTTGTGCCAAGTACGAATAAAATTGGTCCATACATGTCAGAGATATAGTTGTGGACACACACACGCACACAAAAATTGAGACCAAATCCATAAGCCTGTTTTGGACTAAATCCAATGGGGGCTAAAAAAAAAAGGGGAAAAACCTAAATGGTAGTTGAGTACTCCTAGTGGTCGAAAGAACCCCTGAGGTACCATTACAATTGGAGGAACTAATTGTAGAAACAAACCTTACAACAGGTATAAGCCTCCCCCTATCCAATAAGGGGAGGCTTAGCAAGCCAGAGTAGTGCTGCGATCCTGATTCCTAAAATCAGCGTGAGCTGCATGGACAAGGGTTTGTTATTGTTGGTAACTTAAGCAGTGAAACCCTAAAATAAAATAAAACCACGTCTGTGAGAATGGCTTTTAATAACTAAAACCGAGTAAATAAAGTCTTTACGAATGAGTAATATTGGCATTGTTATTGCAAATAGCAATGCAACTATTGCAAAATGACAACTTCCCACCATAAAGAATAATTCCGCAGGTATCGCAAACTTTTAAACAACCCTTAAAACTATAAGTGCACGATAATGATATGCAATGAAATTTCAAGGTGAAAGCAAAAACTATAAAATAAAATTTTGGTGGAACAGGGGACATTTTGGAAGAGGTTCCATCTTGAGTCACACTATCTTTACAAGTTCGAATGATTCTATCCTGTACCGGGAATAAATTACGAATTCAACTTGCTGGTAGCATCATCAATGAGGCATCCACACAGTCGGCATGTAGCTCTCCACAGAATCTTCTACCAATCGAGGCAGGAGTGCTCCAAGACAGAATTTTGGATGCAGTCTGGTTCCTCATATAAAGTACATAAATGATACATCAATACCTTAAATATAAATATACCATCAGAGATGGAGAATCCCCCACCATTGAATGAAAAAGGTCATACATATTCCAGACAATGAGGGAGGTGAATTGGAAACAAGACACCATTTGGTCATCATCTCGAAAAAGTTCCCCAGGGTGAGGAATGAAGTAACCAAAAATAATTGAAATCAGATAAGCGGTTTTCCATTTATTACAAAAAACATTTTTTTCAAGATGGCCGCCCCAGTCGGCCATCTTGGATCCGGCCACGCCCAAAATCAATAGGGTTCTTCCTTTTCAGGTGGAACATGTGTGACCCAAATTTCAAATCGATATGGCGAATAGTTTATGAGTTATCGCACTCACAGCTATAAATGTTGACGCCCGGACGGACGAACAGCCGGACGACCTGGGTGACAACAATATCCCCCTTCCGCCACGCGGCGGGGGATAAAAACTTGAAAAATCGAGACTCACTGCATCTAAAATATAGTCCAAGATGGAGCCCACAGTGTTTGGGAATGGATCCTAGAAGCAGCAATACATTGCTTGTGAAACCCTCCAACTCCAGGCTCAATGCTCATCTCCAATCCTTTTCTGTCAGATAAGTGTGCAGAAGTATTTTTCAGCAGAATGAACACTGACGGGAAAAGTGGGCCCAGTTGAGAGTAAAGAAGTGAAAAGTTATGATGGTGGTAATGCAGAGGTGTTTCACTCAGAAAGTGGTGAATGTATGGAATGATCTCTCTACAGTCGTAGTGACAGTACAGTCATGGTGAACAGTTTTGAAATGGAGTTTGATAGGTATCTGGAAGTAGTGATGATGGGGGGAGTATGAAGATGTTGGTCTGATTGTGCAGGCTTGATGGGCCTAATGACCTCCTCCTGTGTTGAAGTCCCTTGTATTTTATTTCTTCACGGCTGAAACTTGTGTTCAAAATACCAACCATCTTCAGGTTCACGAAACAATTTTTTGGTGTCCCTTCAGGCAATTTGTGAGCCCGTTAAGATCATCATTATTCAAGGCACGGAGAAGGAAAGTCCTCACTGGACAGGGATGTCAGCAATACCACCATGATGGATCAAATCGTTCACGACGGTGGATTACAGGTTCGTAGCACCGCCGGCCATGTATTTGTCTTCCAAGAGACAGAAGCAAAACGATTCACTTTACACTTTTCTGCTGAAATTATTGATAAATGTGAAGGGACAGGTCCAGGCAGTGGCGAATAAGCATATGTCTTGTCGGTAAAGGAGAAGAAAAAAAAATTGCATTTCACAACAGAAATTGTGATAAAATTGAGAGACATGTATATCAGGCCTTCCAAGTATTACATACCACAAAATGCAGAGATTTTACAACACCCCATCCATGCTCCATTTATTCCCTTTCCTTCTCTCATCTCTTACTCATCCTTGCATTTTCTCCTCTTTTTCTCTTTTGTTATCCCTATATCATTCCGTTCAAAAAATGTCTTCCATTTCTGCTGTTAATACCCTCAATGTTACCCCAAAAATGGTACATTTACATCCGAGGTGGAACCCATGAATGGACTGAGAAGCGATATTGAACAAACTGAAATGTAAATGTGTCGAGTTGGCTTTAGTTTGGCACCAAGGTGGGATGAAATCTCCGCTTATCATAAAAAAAAAATAGTGAAAAGGAGGTTAATCTGATAAATGGTTGTCTGTGTTATGGTGTGCAGAGATAGGAGCAGCTAGCCTAAAACATCAATCACAGAGCCGATTGAATATCTCAATTGCGTCAAATAAAATGGATCGGTAAAAATATATGAACATCTCAATTCGTCAATTTTACTTATATACATCACATCACCTGGTTTCAAAACGATACATCTTTATTATAATTATTAAATCCCAGATTAAAAAAAAAAAACAACTAAATACTGTAGAATTATTGGGCAACAATAAAACCTTCAAAATCAATTCAGGTTTTCCTTATCTTACCCTATTATTCAATGGCCAGACTTATTCCCACATTTTTGCGGGGTTTGCCTGCTTTTCAAGTATGACGTTCAACAAGGTGATGAAGGCAGAAATTTGTAATTTGGCCATGGTTCCAGCAATAGCTCACCGACTCTTCACAAAGGACACTGTGGGATCTTTAACCAACACCAACAAATGTCAGCAAATGGGACGGCCAGTTTTAGCAAACATCCAAGAGAAGGCACACACATTGATGAATCACCCTGCCGGTGAAACAACAGGATGGCAGTTTATAGCTGGGTGGCGACTCAAACCAGAGATAGACAGCTTTGAGGCAAATGCACATACTTTTGACCATCCTGACAGCCCCTCTTACCTTGCCTTATATTAACCTTACACGTGTACAATACTTACCTCTCCAGCTCTTGCAGAAAATGATAAATGTCCTTCGTGGCAGAGTATGTGCAAACGCTCACAGTACCAGTACGAGACACAGGAGAAGGGCACTGACAATGGCTGACGATAAAGAAACATCGAAGGGTTGCTGGTGGAAAAGGTGGCGTAATGAGCATGAGTGAAGTTCTTCCCATGCTGAAGGAAAATCAAAGAAGATGTAGTTGATGGAAGATGTGAAGTAGCACGTGTTTTTTTTCTGCAGACCATTGTGGAGCAGACACCTATGCCAAAAAGATGGTAGTGATTCTTGGATCAAAACGTGTAGATCAACAAGGCACTATTGATCTCAATTAAATACAGTATAGTATATGAATTCTGGAAAGCAACAGCCATATTACCTGTGATGATCTTGATACTGTGTTAAAGTTTGCTTTTGCTTTAAGGATCACACCATGCAGTAGAACAGGCATAAGGATCAACAATCACCACTTGGGTCTTCAATTTTAAAAAATAAGCCCATGTAGATGAGCAGGCTGGCAGTGACTCATTCTCATGTAATCTCAAATTGATTCCATGTAATTACAAACATGTAATCTCAAACACTGTCGTGTAATCCTCTGCAAATGTGATGGAAGGTAGCTTATTATTATTTCGTATTTCAGTGCCCCCTGTTAGCAGTAAGCTGGTACTCATTTTGCCGACCTTGGAAGGATGACAGGCTGAGTCAACCCAAACCACCTGTTGTTATTTAACGGCATGACAGGGGCTGAACTCAAGACCCAAAGATCTTAAGCCAGCCACCTTCACTGTTCAGCCAACACCAGGATTATAGAAAGGCCTCTCTCCTCTTACAACAACAACGATAACACAATGCTTTTATCCTTTACACATGGACCATCACAGAACGTTTTACCAATGAGTGCATCTCCCATTTACCTGATACGAGTATCTATTAAGTATCAAATGAACACCTCAACTCTTTTGTTCCTTGCTTCTCCCTCTGTGGAAGCACCTTCCAGAGACTGTTCTGTCCACTCTTTCCTCCAGGATTTAAAGTATGCAGTGCTCTGCCATCTCATCTCACACCCTTATCCACAAAATTTATACCCTCATTGACATGGCCTAGTCCAACCCTCTTCCTTTCAGATTTCTGTGATTCCCCACTTCTTTCTTTTCATTTACTTTTTGTTCATGTCTTTGCTTAATGGGTCCAAGAGTTGCCTCGCTGCCTCACTGTCAGTTCATACCCTCCATCTCCTTGCTCTTCCATGAGCATCGATCTTGTAAAGAAAAACATTTACATGCTAAACCAGAAGGGCAATCAGTAGAGCGCATATGTCTGCCATGCAATACCTGATACAGTAGAACATATTGGGCCCTCTCAATGGTGAAAAATCAATTCAAAAATTCTCGGATCCAGATCCGGATCTTCACCAAAATCTAATCATTTTGTTCATGTCACATACCCAAGATTTCCACCAAATTTCGTCCAAATCCGTCCACAACCTTTTGAGATATCATGTTCACAAGCAGACAGACAGACAAATAAACCAATGTCACCCGCAGGGTGACCCGTATCTTGCCAAAAGGTGACCACGTGTGACTTCTTTAAGGTCACACTGAGGTGAACAGAGCTGCTATCCACCAGGAGCGACTCCTTGAGGAATATCTGCCTACGAGAGATTCCGATGAGAATCGTTCTACAGAGTAACCATGAAAAATATGCGTTTGCCTCATAACGTCACCAAATGATGTCATAATGTCTCAAGCTTGACATATCGAGAAAGCACTCATCGAGGTGTTCAATTTGAGGTACTACACGATATGGTTCCTAAAACTTGAAAATTTGACCTTGGGGTCAAATATGTTTGACCTTAGGCGCTAACCATGAAGGTCAAGGCCAATCGTCACCAAAAATTAATCAGCTGAGCGCCAGACCATGAACTATATTCCCATGAAGTTTGAAGATGATCCGATCAAAATTACTCAAAAAATAAGGGTTTCGTCGACTCCCCTGATTTGCGACAAAGTGACCTTGACCTTGAAAATTTTATGCGCTGAAAGGGACCTCCTATAGGCCTCTGATATGTGAAGTTACAAAAATTTCCAATGATAACTGTGCTCTGCAGAATGATTTATACGTGATTACAGACAAAAAAAAAAAAAAACATGTGAAGGTCAAGGCCAATCGCCACCAAAAATCAATCAGCTGAGCGCCAGAACATGAACTATATTCCCATGAAGTTTGAAGACGATCCGATCAAAATTACTCAAAAAATAAGAGTTTCGTCGACTCCCCTGATTTGTGACTGTGACCTTGACCTTTGACCTTGACCTTCAAAATTTTATGAGCTGAAAGGGACCTCTATAGGCCTCTGATATGCGAAGTTACAAAAATTTCCAATGATAACTGTGCTCTGCAGAATTTTTTTATACGTGATTACAAACAAACAAAAAAATTAAAAAAAACATACAAGCTGACTAACATATCTTGCAAAAACTTCGTTTTGGCAAGATAACAAGCCGGTAGGCGGACATGGGTAGTCGACTACCCAATATAACCTGACACGATGGGCCCGTTCGATGGGGAATGACCTGAGGATTAAGCACAAGAAAATTCATGATTCTAGCTTCAAGGGTTAATGCTGCAAATTGTTTTTTCGTTAAAATACCCCCACACTTAGAGGTTTTTCGGCCGTTGCTAGGCAACGGAGGGGTCCATAGCAACGGTTCTTTCTCACACATAACTCGGACATACCATGAACCTACCATACCAGTTTCATGTATATCTGACTCACAGTTTCTGAGATATAACGAACTTCGTTTTTTTATTGTTTTCGACCAGGGTTCATTCAAAGTCTATCTTCTCCGACAGTTTTCATAGGATCCGGTTGGGAATTTTGACAATATGGCTGAATGGACTGCCCACAGTCGATCGTGGCCCGATTTTTGAAAAAATTAATTTTTCAGATTTTTTTTGAAAATTTCAAAGGTCCGTTGCTTGGCAACGGATGGTTCCATAGCAACGGTTCTCATTTGCACACAACTAGGTCATGGTATGAATCTACCAACCAAGTTTCATCGAAATCGCCATTGTATTAACAGAGCACTGGACTGAACAGACATACATACAGACAGACAGACAGACAGACAGACAGACAAACATATCAACGGAAATACTGATAATAATGGTAGACTAGATCGACTACCCAACAAGCTGGTAGGTGACATGGGTGGTCGCTATATAATTGCATACTAGTCATACAGTTTTTGATGGATCGGGCTGAAATTTTTTGAGAAAGAGGTTGATTATAGTGCGCATAAAAGCATGGAAGCCGATTTTTGATTTTCGAAAAAAATATGTACATAAATATTTTTCGGATTTTTTCAAAAATTTCAAAGTCCCGTTGCTAGGCAACGGTGGCGTCCATAGCAACGGTGCTCAAAAGCATACAACTCGATCCTGGTATGAACTTACCGGTCAAGTTTCATCAAAATCGGTTGACTCCTCTGGCCTCCAGAGCTGTCCATTACATACATACAAACAGACGGAAAACCTGAGCATAACGGTAGTCTCGCGACCACCCAACAGACAGGGGTGAAAACATAACTTCCATCCACCTTCGGTGGCAGGGGTAATCAGTAGAGACATTTCTGGTTTTGTGAACTTTGTGAGTTTGAAAACTGATGGATTCGGTTTTAAAGAGCAACCCAAACGCAAATTTTTTTTCTTCTGAAAAACCATTGAAAAATATCAATCTCAGTTCAATATATAATGGGAAAATATTTTTGAAATGTTTTTGCCAATCCCAAAGTGCCGAAAAAAGCCCAAGTGTAGATCTTTGATTTTCGCCAATGATATCACACTCGGAACACACCTCGAACCAAATGGTGGCTTGCATAGAAAAACGGTTTGTGGGGGTGATGGTTGATGGGGAGTCGTGGCGGGGGGAGGGGGGGAGGATGGTGGAAGGGGGAGTGGTCGCCAGTGTACATGTGCTGGTAGCTGGGTCGAGATGGTGTTCGTTTTTCGAGCGACGACTGTTTCTTCCACTTAATTGTGGGGATGACATCCTCTCTCAATCGTGGCGGATAACCACAAGATCTAGCCACCTCTGTTGCTTCATAGCAGTGCTCTGTAACATGTTCAGAGCACAAAAGCAAACATTTTTAGGTCCGATCCACACTCGGGTATTTCGGACAAACCTCGTCCAATTTATTGCAAACTCAGGGTCTTTTGGCCAAACCATCTCAGTTTGTACAATGATAACCACCAAGGATGCATCGACTCCACATATTTGTGGAAAAACAAAAATTATCTGCCATTTGAGTTCAAGCATACCACGATATGGTAGTTGACTCCTGGGTGTGACGTTATGGCTCAGCATGCAGAAAGAAAAGATTTTGCCTTTGGATTGCAAAATTACTTACGTTTTAAAATTTGAAAAAGACACATTATATCTATTTTGTAGGGTATCAATGGACAGATTTGTGATTGAGTTCCCCTTTATCAATACAAGAATGCTTCTTTGTTTGTACTGCACCACGCTTTCCAGAAAACCCTAAGCAGATCGAGTTGTTTTCTTTGCATTCCCTTGAATAATGAGCTGTGACAGTTTCTCAACATGGAAGCTCCAGGTAATAAGGGATTTGACAACAACCTGTCAACTGTCAGTGCAGTTGTAAACGAAGGGCTTACAAACTTTCTTAACAACTCGACTTTGTCGGTTTTTATCTGGAATATGAAAAAAAAATATTATAATGAATGTGCCATTCAGAAATAAGCTTCATGGCTCTTACTTGATGAAGTTATAATTCACAGACATTTGTATGTTGAAGTGCTTTGCCTCATTGCAAAACATATTTATTGATAAAATAAGACATATTGGCAGGTTCTCACAGCATGATGCCGTTTCAAAAAGGTTTGAACAGAAGTTGATCAATGTCAAAGGGAGACCCCATTCGCCAATCCGCATATCATACTAACAGTCGCTCTATTTTGTCGGGCAACCTGGATGTGGAAGCTGAACATCAGGCTGCTTTGAAAACATAAATATCAGGTTGCCAGATGTGTGTTTAACTCGTAATGAACTTTGTTTTCAAGGCTCAAGGATGATGTCACGTGCGGCGGAAAGAAGATGAATGAATTAGGGCAGAAAATTATACGCAGGGTGCAGCGTCAACCAAATTGGAAGCATTGGTGCATCATGTGGCCAGATTCAAAGGAAAGTACATTTGGTAGACAAAATCCAAATACATGTCTGCCAGCTAACTCGAAGGCATGGTGCATCATCGGGGCAGCAAAAATCGAAGCATGGCATGTTGGTTGGTCAAAATAGGATGGTGCCCGAGGCAGCCAAATTTCAGGAATCTGAGCATAGCATATCAGGCAGCCAGTCAAAACACGGCACATTGAGCAGCCAAGTTCAAAGCAAGGTATGTCAGGCAGCCAGTCAAAACACAGCACATTGAGCAGCCAAGTTCAAAGCATGGCACATTGGGCAGCCAGTCAAAAAACGGCACATTGAGCAGCCAAGTTCAAAGCATGGCATGTCAGGCGGCCAGTCAAAACACAGCACATTGGGCAGCCAAGTTCAAAGCAAGGTATGTCAGGCGGCCAGTCAAAACACAGCACATTGGGCAGCCAAATTCAAAGCATGGCATATCAGGCATCCAGTCAAAACACGGCACATTGGGCAGCCAATTTCAAAACACGGCACATTGGGCAGCCAAGTTCAAAGCACGGCATGTCAGGCAGCCAGTCAAAACACGGCACATTGGGCAGCCAAGTTCAAAGCACGGCATGTTATGCGGCCAGTAAAAGCACGGCACATTGAGCAACTAAGTTCAAAGCACGCATGTCAGGCAGCCAGTCAAAACACAGCACATTGGGCAGCCAAGTTCAAAGCAAGGTATGTCAGGCGGCCAGTCAAAACACAGCACATTGAGCAGCCAAGTTCAAAGCAAGGTATGTCAGGCGGCCACTCAAAACACAGCACATTCGGCAGCCAAGTTCAAAACACGGCACATTGGGCAGCCAATTTCAAAGCAAGGTATGTCAGGCGACCAGTCAAAACACGGCACATTGAGCAGCCAAGTTCAAAGCACGGCATGTCAGGCAGCCAGTCCAAACACGGCACATTGGGCAGCCAAGTTCAAAGCACGGCACATTGGGCAGCCAAGTTCAAAGCACGGCACATTGGGCAGCCAAGTTCAAAGCACGGCATGTCAGGCAGCCAGTCAAAACACGGCACATTGGGCAGCCAAGTTCAAAGCACGGCATGTTATGCGGCCAGTAAAAGCACGGCACATTGAGCAACTAAGTTCAAAGCACGCATGTCAGGCAGCCAGTCAAAACACAGCACATTGGGCAGCCAAGTTCAAAGTCCGGCATGTCAGGTGGCCAAAGTAAAAGCACGGCATGTCAGGCAGCCAGTCAAAACACAGCACATTGGGCAGCCAAGTTCAAAGCACGGCATGTCAGGCGGCCACTCAAAACACAGCACATTGGGCAGCCAATTTCAAAACACGGCACATTCGGCAGCCAATTTCAAAACACAGCACATTGGGCAGCCAAGTTCAAAGCACGGCATGTCAGGCGGCCACTCAAAACACAGCACATTGGGCAGCCAATTTCAAAACACGGCACATTCGGCAGCCAATTTCAAAACACGGCACATTCGGCAGCCAATTTCAAAACACGGCACATTGGGCAGCCAAGTTCAAAGCACGGCATGTCAGGCAGCCAATCAAAACACAGCACATTGGGCAGCCAAGTTCAAAGCACGGCATGTCAGGCAGCCAATCAAAACACAGCACATTGGGCAGCCAAGTTCAAAGCACGGCATGTCAGGTGGCCAAAGTAAAATCACAGCACATTCAGCAGCCAAATTCAAAGCAAGACATATCAGGTGGCCAAAGTAAAAACACGACACATTTTGCAGCCAAATTCGAAGCAAAGCCAAATTTTGCAGCCAAATTTGAAATAGAGGAAAATCCTCTATTTCTCTTTGCCGACGACTCCACCCTCTGCCGTACCACCTGTCATCCCTCAGACCGGCAAGCAGCAGCTTCTTCACTCACTGCAGATCTGGATAAAATCACAAACTGGTCCAACACGTGGAACATGTCTTTCAATCCGGGCAAATCTCACACTCTCACTATGTCTCTTCGAAAGGACCGTTTAGAAACCCCCCCATCCACTTTCTCAACAATCCTCTGGAAGAAGTCTTTTCTTTCAAGCTTCTAGGTCTCACTATCTGCCATGACCTTTCCTGGGAAAGTAACATTTCCAACCTCGCCTCAAAAGCCAGTCGCCGACTGGGAATCCTCCGTCGTGCTAAGTCCTTCCTCGGCCCTCTTGAGCTCCTGACCACTTACAAAGCTTTTGTCCGTAGCCTGATGGAGTACTGCTCTCCCTCTGGGCTGGTGCTCCTGCCTCCCACCTTTCTCGGCTTCACGCTGTCGAAACCAGGGCATTTAAGATCATCGGCATCTCCCGCAATGAAGCTGAGTCTTTGGGCCTCTCACTCAATCACCGCAGGTTGGTCGGTGATCTTTCTGTCTTCTACCGACTCCTCTCCAGCCTTGCCCCCCCTGCTCTCTCTGCGATTTGTCCCCACCACATTTCCACAGGGCGCTCAAGGTCCGCCAACAACCCCCTTCTGGTAAAACTACCAAAATCACGAATCACTGCTCATCTTCACTCTTTCATTCCTCTTTTTTCCCACCTTTGGAATAAACTTCCTCACTCTATTCTTTCCCATTCTTCCCTCCAGGCTTTCAAAACAGCTGTTCACCACCACCTCTTATCTTCCCCCATCCAAATCCTCGATCTTTTCTACCCCCGATAATCCACCCAAGCCCACTTCCTTAATTTCTCCTGCTTTCCTTCCTGAAAGTCCCTGAAATGTCCATCTTCTCTTCGCCATGTTCCCCGTCCCATCCCCATCCCTCTCCCTTCCACAGTTCACCTAATGTGTCTGTTCCCCACTGTTTTGTCCTTTCCACTCCCGCCCCTCTTGTCTCATGCCTCCTTGCTGTGAGTTGTGTGTTAGCTCTCATACGAGCCTCGACCAAGGTATACAAAAAAAAAAAAAAAAAAGCATGTCAGGTGGCCAAAGTAAAAACACGACATATTTAGCAGTCAAATTTGAAGAATGGCACGTCAGACAATCGTACTGAAAACATGGCACATCGTGCAGTCAAATTTGACGTTTGTACATCATCATTTCACCCACCATTGCAAACTATATGAAGAACCTGTTTCACGTTATCAAAATTAGCTTGTGCTTTTATGACACAATTATAATGTCGTGATGTTTACGCGACATTTTTAGCTCATCTGGAATTTAGTTACAGGGAGCTTATGGACGATGTGTTGTCCATCCATCATTCCATCCCCAAATACTTGCAACTTCTTCTCTGAAACTACACATACGATTTCGATGAAACTTCACCACAACTGTCATCACCATGTATATACCAATGTATGATTATGGCATTTAAAAAATATATTAAAAAAATCGGAGTCTAAACAGATCTATGGAGTGGTGAATTGCCCCCAAAATAGATATTTTCTCTCTTCTCAGAAACTACACCCAATTTTGATGAAACTTGACCACAACCTTGATCACCCATGATGTACCAAAGTTTGATCACTGCATTATAAAACAAGAAAAAGAGCAATCAGAGATTGCAAATCCCTGCCAGGACTTGTTTTGTGTGGTGTATCTTGTGTGGTGTTTGTATACTGGTGTGTTATGTATTTAATCAGAAACATAATTAGAACTGCCACTTTATAACTGCCAACAGTGATGACCGGGTACTAAGACGTCCCGCTGTGAAACAACCCCCGATTTGATTTGACAACTGCCCCTGACTCATGACGTTTTTCATTACTGTTCAATTGAATGTAAAATGGGATTGAAATAAATTCAATTTAAATCAAATGGAAGACTAAATAGGTACAGTCCTGCATTGGAGTCATCAGAAGGAACCCAAACAAGCAAAAAGCCAAGATGAAGTTATCAGGAGGAACCTGGATAGGATTCATGTGTCAGCTGTTACGACTCTACCCTAAAACCCATCCAGGCACAGCCAAGTGAGCCTTATTCAAAAATAATAATAATAAAATAACACATATCAAAAAACTAAATAATTCTGGCCGCCAGACCATGTGTCCAACCAAGTTGAAACTTAAAATAGGTATTCCCCATCAATACTAGATCCGAATTGTGATGTTTCACATCGATTGATTAAGCGGTTTCAGCAAAAACATTATTTAATATTTTTCTTCAATCCAATATGGCTGCCAAACCATATGACCTATGAATTATTCCTGAACAAATTTGTACACACAGGGCTTAGGGAACATTTATGTGAAGTTTCACCTTGATCTGTCTTTCCGTTCTGGAGAAGAAGTTTTTTTTTTCGGTTTTAGGGTAAATCCAATATGGCGGTCCAACCATGTGACCTTTGACATCATATGTGAGAACCTTTTGTTTCTCATGGATGGGCGGTCATACGTGTAAAGTTTCACCTCAATCTGTTCAGCCACTTCAGAGAAGAAGATTTTTGAAGAATTAAAAATAAATTAAAAAAAATGGTTGGCTGCCAAATTCCGTGAACGATGATGTCATCAAAATTTTTCTGTGGACCATTGTATCCCTCGATGACCCTCAAAAATTTGCATACTGATCAGATGTAGCATTCTACAGATGCAATTATGACATCATAACGACAACACCTATAATGGCATTAAAAAGAAATCACGCTTATTCTCCAAAAGGAGTAGTTGCTATGTACCAAGTTTCAATTTTTTCCTTGGTGCAGTTTCAGTGATACAAAGGTCCAACGTTTTTCCGTTTTTCCAACATGGCTGTCACACCATGTGACCTATGACGTCATGGTTATCATTACATCATTCTACGTGAGTAGTCGCAGCTGGGGTAAAATTTCCAGCTCAATCTGACAAGCAGTTGCGGAGAAAAACATGAAAGTTCTGCGCGGACCAACAAGCAAACAAACAAACAAATGGACCCAAATGCATTCCCCTCTCCTTCGGCGAGGGTAAAAAAAATCGACAGGTATTTACTTACATCTCCGTTAAACATTTTGTGGGTTATCCATACTTACTCTTTATTGGTTCCCTGGTTTTGTTATGCAGCCGTGACCAGGTGAGCATCCAGGTGTATTGCCCCATTGTTTATATGTTGCCTTTCAGCAGTCAGGACTCCCAACCTTCTTGATCCAAGGAATGACAATGTAAGAAAGCAGACTTACAAGATAAAACATGTCACTGTTTTCTTTTGAACACTCCCTGTGTTCAAGAAACAACTAATTAACACATGAGTGCAGGAAGCTGTGATAGAAACAAATAAGTGAGTTTTTGTCAATACACAGGGCTCCTGTCGTGAAAGCTTACTTCTGACATTAGATTGCAAAATATTAAACTTAATGCATTTTCATAACAGGCATTGATTTTCATTGCACAAAGATAAATGTAGACAAATTAAATCGCCATTTAACCCATCAAGCCCATGTTGACAAACTTTAAAATGATTATATCATCAATGATATCATTCCATGGAGATAAATCTCACTCCATGATCATGAGAAACACTCCTCTGAGGAAAGCAGCAGTGTGTGATGACATCATCAGTACAAAAACTTGGATTCAATTTAAATTTTGCAGACACCTCAAATTCATTCATCCATTTATGTGATATTTTGGAAAGAATATTTTTGTTCTCCTTTAAAACAAAACACATTATTTCTGTCTTTCTCTCTTGACACTTTTCACGATACAAGCTCTCCAGAGATGCTAACAAAATGATTTTTTCTCATCTGATGTTTCAGAAAAATAACCATAGTGGTAGCCCTCTCTTGAATCAGAACTTGTTCAGTAGTTGTTTGTGGAGACGAGGCATAATTGTCCCATTATTTCAAAATTGTTCATTTTACAACATACAATTTTATTTCCACTTGTTCTTTTGCACAAAGGGATAATTGCACTGGTTCTTTTTTAACAGAACCTTTGTACTCATTTGATATTAAGATTCCAATTACTTCAAATGGCCGAAGGCACTCGAAACAGAAGACAACTTCACCAAACAAAGTATGGTCATTACAGATATTGTTACTTCATATTGTGCCTCGGAAGTCTAGACCATGAAGAAAATGTTCTAAACTATGAACCAAATATCTGCATTCCTTTGAGCTGCGATGAAAAGGATCTATGATCCATCAAACAGTGAACGAATAAAAAGGATTCATGGGCAACCAAGCACATTCTGTATAATCTTTTTGAGATTGCAGTTTGACAATTATCATATGAAATACGCAATTTGGTGTTTGCCTGTCTATCTGTCTGATTATGATAAATTCGATCATTACTTATCTAATCTCGATCAAACTTGACAGGAGACCTACGGGTTACACGAAGGGGACTTCAATTGACCCCCTCCCCAAGGGGATTATCCACCTTGGGCAAAATCCGTGTTTAGGTGTATAGATAGCTGATCATAGCCATTTCCCAAGGCCGCTTCTAATAACAAAAGTAACAAGAACAAGTCTGAAGACGACGTTGGTTCATGAGCGGTATTTGATGATGTAGATTGTTTCAGAAGTCAAGGTTGAGACGATGTGATAATGTTTGACGAAGTTATAAAAATGATCAACATGATGTGGTACGAGTGACAGGTTATTAGCTGCAAAATGTCGAAAACCCGGTTTCGTTCAACAACTTTAAAAATTTGACCTTTGCATAACATTTAAAGGTCACAAAACAATGTTGTGGACATTAAAATAAGGAAACAGGATACGTGCTATAGCTTAATGGAGTTAGTTCGTCAAAGAAGGTTGAAAACCCGGTTTGATTCACACAACTTTGAAAATTTGACCTTTGTAAACTTTAAAGGTCAAAGGTCAAGGTTTATGACCTTTGGTGCAAAACTTCCTCTGGAACATTCCAGGAACAATATAACGTCATATAGGCTATATGGCATTTCGCACTCCTCGGATTATCCATACTTTGATGAAATCAGCGTAAAAAACAAATTGAAGGGGGCACCATGGGCAAGGTGTTCGAGATAGAGCAAAATGGTTTGAAGACTTTAGGTGGGGAATGACCTCAAGATGATGCAGAAAAAATATTGTCATCCTCGCTCTCAAAGTTTGGGCGGTAGTATGATCTTTACGTCAAAATTCGAAATTTTCTGAGTTTGTGACCTTAACCTTGGGACGAAAATGAAAAACTGAGCTCCGTGGGGCTATGCAGGTGCCATTGGGCTAACGAAATACCGAAACCACTGCCAGATTCGACAAACCCTTCGGAGAAGATGGATTTTTATGTCGAAATTGCAATTTTCTAAGTTTGTGACCTTGTGACCTTGACCTTGGGACAAAAAAAAAAAATCGAGCTCTGTGGGGCTATGCAGGTGCCATTGCGCAGACCAAATACCAAAACCCCTGGCAGATTCGACAAACCCCCTAGGAGAAGATGCAAATTGAAATCGGCCACCCCCTTAAAGCACAATTCGCAATTTTCTAAGTTCGTGACCTTGTGGCCTTGACCTTGGGACGAAAATGAAAAATCGAGCTCTGTGGGGCTATGCAGGTGCCATTGGGCTAACCAAATACCGAAACCCCTGCCAGATTCGACAAACCCCTCGGAGAAGAAAAAATTTACGTCAAAATTCGCAATTTTCTAAGTTCGTGACCTTGACCTTGTGACGAAAATGAAAAATCGAGCTCTGTGGGGCTATGCAGGTGCCATTGGGCTAACCAAATACCGAAACCCCTGTCAGATTTGACAAACCCCCGAGGAGAAGATGCAAATTGAAATCGGCTACCCCCTAAAAACACGTTTTTTGGGCGTGGCTCCACCCATAATGGGCGCACCACGCCCATTTTCAGGAAAACACAACTAGATCATGATATAAACCTCCCACCAAAATTTTATCAGGATCGGATCAAAACCCACGGAGCTATGCTCGGGAAAGACAGACAGACAGACAGGCACACAACAATAACGAATATAGTGGTCACTTATTTTTTTCGTGAAAATTTTTTTTTTGTGAACCAAAAAGAGCAATCCAATATTGCAGACCCTCGTCAGGACTTGTTTCATGTGGTGTATTTTGTGTGGTGTTTGTGTACTGATGTGCTACGTATTTAATAAGACATAATTAGCACTGCCACTTTATAACTGCTGGCAGTGATGACCGGGTACCAAGATACCCCATTTTTATGCAACCCCTCTTTGATGGGACACCTGACCCTGGCACATGACGTTTTTTAAAATGATTATTCAATTTAATTCAGAATGGAATGAAAATAAATTCAATTCAAATCAAATGTAAGACCAAATAGGAGCTGTCATGCATTGGAGTCATCAGAAGGAACCCAAACAAGCAAAAACTAGAACGGGCACTCAGTAAAGCGCATACCTTCGCCAACGCTACATTTTGCTCCCCCCCCCACCCCCCAGAAACCGTTGATCGTGAGGGTATTTAATCCCATACCACATCTGCCATCTCATATGTGTTATGATGGCTTAAAAACATTAAATTTCCTGCTGTTTGACACTGATTCAAGTACATTGTACAATTTCTGTATGAACTTCCTGACCTTTTTGGGTGTCGCTGTCAAGTCAATCTGATGACAACTAGTCACATTATAAGAAATTATTTTCTGGCATTTTAGGGGCATTTAGCACACACGAGTTTCTGTTTTTCTAAATAAGTTATTTATTGTGAACAAACAAACGTTCATTTTCAGAAAGTATGACATCTGAAAGTACTAATTCAGCTGTGTGTACTATATGTAGAGCGTATGACATTAGCTAGTTGCACGATAGGGGGTTGAAGTACTATCAATAAATAGAACTATAAGTTGTGAAATACGCCTCTCCTGGTGCCAAAGTTCCATTGGTTTGCATGGAGAGAACTATGTTTTTGCTTGTTAATCCGTTTTTATTACCTGCATCCTTACAACTGTAAAATGTGCATATCTTTTATTTTTTAATATCTTCAAATTGCACCAGCAGCCGAAAGCATCATGGCACATAAGAATGACACATTTGAAGCACACATCAGGTGATCGTGCTTTTTTTAGAATGGTTGACATCAGCTGGTTGTGGTTGCGCAATCCAAAAGTAATACGTCAGCTGGCTCCTAATTTATAAAAAGGAACATTTTTTGTTTAGTGTGCGTACGTGCCACTAAGGTATGCACATTTTGTAAGTTCGGTGACACCCCTCCCCCCCCCCCCCCCAATGCTTTAAACTCACCAATAAACTCACTGTCAAATATTACACATCACAGGATAGGGAATTGAATTCTAAACATTTTGAAGCTACTTACATGCAAATTGTATAAGAATTGGCCGCGCTACGATAATAAAGGTCGTTGACCCCCCTGACCTTTGACCCAAACCGTTAACAAAGGTAATGACGTCATTGTGTCATATCGTATATCACAAGATTGGGCATTGAATTCACAACATTTTGGCATTGGTTGCATGCAAATTGGATAAAAATCGACCGCACTATGGCAAAATGACGATTTTGACCTTTTCATGACCTCGACCTTGACCTTTGTACTCTTAATTTTATAATTGGTATTAGAGTGTGGGGAACAGAACAATCAACATTTTGGTGTTAGTTTCATGCAAATCGGATAAGACTTGACCGTGTTATGACTAAAACCGCACATTTTGCAATGTTGTGACCCCCCCTGACCTTTGACTCCCAACCGCTAATAAGGGTTATTACGTCATTGTGTCAAGTCACATATCACAAGATGGGGGCATTGAATTCTGAACATTTTGGCATTAGTTACATGCAAATTGGATGCAAATTGACCGCGCTATGGTAAAAAGACGATTTTGACCTTTTCATGACCTTGACCTTTGACCCGATCTCTCCCAAAATCTAATCAAATGGTCCTCGGATAATAACCAATCATCCCACCAAATTTGCTGCGATTCAGTTCAATACTTTTGGAGTTATGCGAATAACAAACAAACAAACAAACACACATATTCACATAAATAAATAAATACACAGCGATCAAAACATAACCTTCGCAACAAAGTTTGCGAAGGTAATAAAAGATAAAGTCATCAGGAGGAACCTGGATAGGATTCATATTTCAGCTGCTTCTCCTCTACCCCCAAACCCATCCAGGCACAGCCAAGTGAGCCTTATTCAAAAATAATAATAAAATAACACATCAAAAAACGAAATAATTCTGGCTGCCAGACCATGTGTCCAATCAAGTTGAAACTTAAAACAGGTATTCCCCATCAATAGTCGATCCAAATTGTGATGTTTCACGTCGATTGATTAAAGGTCCCATGTCACTCAAAAGTACTGAAATTGCATATATATATATATATATATATATATATATATATATATATATATATATATATATATATATATATATATATATATATATATGTGTGTATGTATGTCCTGTAGGAGTTTTTCATTGTGATTTCTGATCTGACAATGTTTTTTCACAATACTCATTCTGTAAAATGTAAAATTAAAAAAACAAACCGCTTCGGGAACGCCCCTAAAAATTCTGCCAAAATCTACTGAACGACGCGCAACCCACATGACGTCATCTCCAGAACAACAAAAGCTGCACGTAAATTAATCGGGTTGGTGGTCTACGTGATTGTATTGGCTTTCTGTGTGTTCCCACATTCGATTGATCGACTCAAACGCTTCGTTCATTTCTGCTTTTAAAAAAATCAAACATTTGGTTTTGAATAATGGATGACATGGACTTTCATTTGTCTGGTAGTGACAGGGAGTGTGAGAGAAATGAAGGATTTTGGTCTGAATCAGATGGAGAATTGTCAGATAATGTAGTCGCGGGAGGTGAAGTTCAGGCAGCTGGAAATGGAATATGGCCTTACCAGTTCGTGCCCGAAGCAGGACAAGCAGAGGAAAATGGCGATGACATTCCCGGCATTCATGATAATCGGGAGGACATCGAAGGAAGACTTGGCAATAACAACTGGTTTGACTAAATCCTATTCGTAATTCAATAATGTAAATTCTACTTGCATATAATACTGCTCGATATCAGAAATATTTTAGTGAGGTGGCGTGACCAGCGCAGCGCAGCGGGCATGTTGCTCCACAGTGAATGAATCGCAAGCAAGGCCAGCCCATGTCATCGGCCATATCTCTCCGTGCATAAAACGAAGCAATCTTGCTGTCCAGATATGATGAAAACTTGTGTGCAGAACACACCTTGCGACACAATTATCTGGAGTAGTTCGATAAATCTCACGTTCTGTTGCATTTTTATTTATTTTATTCCTACTGTCATCATGTAGCGCCAGTAGAAAACAATGAAGAAAAGAGAATAATAAGAGAAAGCTACAGCACATCAGATTTATCGAACTAGTCGGACGAATGACGGATTTATCGGATGACATTGCTTTTGATGATGGGTACTGCATCAGGTTTTAGCCTCCTCAACTTCTTCAAACTGAACAGCGAATACAGCCCATGATCAAAGTCACTCTCTTCAAAATGGGCGCTGCAAATGACGCTCGTGTTGCTAGGGCCTTTCCAGTTTCCCCTCGTCAGCTTCACTTTAGATGTCCATATTCTCCGAAGATTCTCATCTTTTGGGAATACATGAAGGCTGACACCATCTTTGGTTGTATTGCTGCATCCTGCTACGATACATCTTGCAGGCATTTTCGAAAGTAAGGCTAAAACTCTTAAAAACTTTCGTGAAACAATCACAGGAATTGACGATCAGTGAGATAGCAAACACATGTGCACAATGCATTTGTACGTACTTTATACGGCACGCGACGTCTCATCAATCGACTCTGAGCGAGTCGCATTCTGGAGATGACGTCAACGGTCACGTGACCTGCGGTTTGCTGAACTCCACTATTTTGAGGGGCGGGGCATAGCAAGTTGTGAAACATACCCATCAGAGATGAGGAATCCCCCGCCATTGAAAAAGAAAAAAAATTAGGGCCTATTTTGCGATAATGTCATTTTTCAAGATGGATGCCTGGCGGCCATATTTGATGTTTGACATAGCCGAAATTCAATCGCAACTTACTTCGTTCCGTTACCGACATTTCCAGGAAGTTCAATCAGAAAAGAAAAAAATTAGAGCCTATATCGTGATAACGTGGTTTTTTTTTCAACATGGCTGCCTGGCGGCCATATTGGATGTCCGAGCAGGCCAAAACCATGTTGGTAAAAGTTTCCCAGGGGTGAGGAACATAGCCACCAAAAACAATTGAAATCAGATAAGCAGTTTTCCATTTATTACAAAAAACATTTTTCTCAAGATGCCCGCCCCAGTCGGCCATCTTGGATCCGGTCATGCCCAAAATCAAACGGGTTCTTCCTTTTCAGGTGTTACATGTGTGACCCTAATTTCAACTTGATATGGCAAACAGTTTATGAGTTATCGCACTCACAGCTATAAATGTTAACGCCCAGCCGGACGGACGGACGACCCGGGTGACAACAATATCCCCCTTCCGCCACGCGGCGGGAGATAAAAACACCACAAATGTTCAAAATATTGATCTGATTATCCCATTGTTGATTTTAAAAAAGAAACATAGGTGATTTCTTCACTAGGAAGGTCAAGTAAATATATAAATAACCAGAAAATTTTGAATTACATGGGACAATTAAGCGGTTCCAGCAAAAACAATATTTAATATTTTTCTTCAATCCAATATGGCTGCCAAACCATATGACCTCTGAATTATTCCTGAACAAATTTGTACACACAGGGCTTAGGGAACATTTATTTGAAGTTTTCCATTGATCTGCCTTGCCGTTCTGGAGAAGAAGTTTTTTTTGGTTTTAGGGTAAATCCAATATGGCTGTCTAACCATGTGATCTATGACATACTATGTGAGAACCTTTTGTTTCTCATGGATGGGTGGTCATGAGTTTCACCTCAATCTGTTCAGCCACTTCAGAGAAGAATATTTTTGAAGACTTAAAAAAAAAAATGTTTGGCTGCCAAATTCCGTGAACGATGATGTCATCAATATTTTTCTGTGGACCATTGTATCCCTCGATGACCCTCAAAAATTTGCATACTGATCAGATGTAGCATTCTACAGATGCAATTATGACATCATAACGAAGACACCTATGATGGCATTAAAAATAAATCAGGCTTATTCCCCATGAGAAGTGGTTGCTATGTACCAAGTTTCAATTTTTTCCTTGGTGCAGTTTCAGTGATACAGAGGTCCAACGTTTTTCTGTTTTTCCAACATGGCTGTCACACCATGTTACCTATGACATCATAATTATCATTACATCATTCTACGTGAGTAGTCGCACTTGCGGTGAAATTTCCAGCTCAATCTGACAAGCAGTTGTGGAGAAAAACATGAAAGTTCTGTGCAGACCAACAAGCAAACAAACAAACAAATGGACCCAAATGCAATTCCCTCTCCTTCGGCGAGGGTAAAAAATATCGATAGGTATTTACTTATATCTCCGTTAAATATTTTGTGGGTTATCCATACTTACTATTCATTGGTTACCTGGTTTTGTTATCCAGCCGTGACCAGGTGAGCATCCAGGTGTATTGCCCCATTGTTTATATGTTGCCTTTCAGCAGTCAGGACTCCCAACCTTCTTTATCCAAGGAATGACAATGAAAGAAAGCAGACTTACAAGATAAAACATGTCACTGTTTTCTTTTGAACACTCCCTGTGTTCAAGAAACAACTAATTAACACATGAGTGCAGGAAGCTGTGATAGAAACAAATAAGTGAGTTTTGTCAATACACAGGGCTCCTGTCGTGAAAGCTTACTTCTGACATGAGATTGCAAAATATTAAACTTAATGCATTTTCATAACAGGCATTGATTTTCATTGCACAAACATAAATGTAGACAAATTAAATCGCCATTGAACCCATCAAGCCCATGTTGACAAACATTAAAATGATTATATCATCAATGAAATCAGCCTGGTGTCGGCGCAGTGGTTAGGGCAGCGGCTTGGGATCCAAAAGGTCCTGAGTTCAAGCCCCGTTGGCCAACTGAATTAATACACCAGGGGGTTGACTCAGCCTGTCATCCTTCCGAGGTCGGCAAAATGAGTACCAGTATACTGGGCCGGTGTATACCCCAGTTAAAATAGGTGTACCAGATCCCCATGTCGCAAGAGGCGACCAGGGTTGCGTCAGGAAGGGCATCCGGCGTAAAACATGTGCCAAATCACTATGCGGATCATATGGATGATCCGCTGCGGTGACCCCTACCGGGAGCAGCCGAAAGAAGAAGAAGAATCATCATCAATGAAATCATTCCATGGAGATAAATCTCACTCCATGATCATGAGAAACACTCCTCTGAGGAAAGCAGCAGTCTGTGATGACATCATCAGTACAAAAACTTTGATTTAATTTAAATTTTGCAGACACCTCAAATTCATTCATCCATTCATGTTATATTTTGGAAAGAATATTTTTGTTCTCCTTTTAAACAAAACACATTATTTCTGTCTTTCTCTCTTGACACTTTTCACGATACAAGCTCTCCAGAGATGCTAACAAAATGATTTTTTCTCATCTGATGTTTCAGAAAAATAACCATAGTGGTAGCCCTCTCTTGAATCAGAACTTGTTCAGTAGTTGTTTGTGGAGACGAGGCATAATTGTCCCATTATTTCAAAATCGTTCATTTTACCACATACTATTATATTTCCACTTGTTCTTGTTCTTGTTATTGTTCTTGTTCTTTTGCACAAAGGGATAATTGCACTGGTTATTTTTTTTAACAGAACCTTTCTACTCATTTGATGTTAAGACGCCAATTTCTTCAAATGGCCGAAGGTACTCGAAACAGAAGACAACTTCAACAAATAAAGTATGCCTATTACAGTTATTGTTACTTCATATTGTGCCTCGGAAGTCCAGACCATGAAGAAAATGTTCTAAACTATGAACCAAATATCTGCATTCCTTTGAGCTGCGATGAAAAGGATCTATGATCCATCAAACAGTGAACGAATAAAAAGGATTCATGGGCAACCAAGCACATTCTGTATAATCTTTTTGAGATTGCAGTTTGACAATTATCATATGAAATACGCAATTTGGTGTGTGCCTGTCTATCTGTCTGACTATGATACATTCGATCATTACTTATCCAATCTCGATCAAACTTGACAGGAGGACTACGGGTCACACGACGGGGACTTCAATTGACCCCCTCCCCAAGGGGGTTATTCGCCTTGGGCGAAATCCGTGTTTAGGTGTATAGATAGCTGATCATGGCCTTTTCCCAAGGCCGCTTCTAATAACAAAAGTAACAAGAAAAAGAGCAATCCAATATTGCAGACCCTCGTCAGGACTTGTTTCATGTGGTGTATTTTGTGTGGTGTTTGTGTACTGGTGTGCTACGTATTTAATAAGACATAATTAACACTGCCACTTTATAACTGCTGGCAGTGATGACCGGGTACCAAGATACCCCATGTTTATGCAACCCCTCTTTGATTGGACACCTGACCCTGACACATGACGTTTTTTAAAAAAATGATTATTCAATTTAATGCAGAATGGGATGAAAATAAATTCAATTCAAATCAAATGGAAGACCAAATATAGGTCCAGTCCTGTATTGGAGTCATCAGAAGGAAAACAAACAAGCAAAATGAAAAGATGACATCATCAGGAGGAACCTGGAGAGGATTCATATTTCAGCTGCTACTACTCAACCCTCAAACCCATCCAGGCACAGCCAAGTGAGCCTTATTCTAAATAAAATAAAATACAAAAGAACCCAGAATTTTTTTTCTGGCTGCCAGGCCATGTGTCCGATCAAGTTAAAATTTAAAACATGTATTCCCCCATCATTATTAGATCATAATTGTGAAGTTTCACATCGACTGATGAAGCAATTCCAGAGAAAACATTATTTAATATTTGTCGTCAATCCAATATGGCTGCCAAACAATGTGACATATCAATTATTCCTTAACGAACTTGTACACCCAAGGCTTGGGGAACATTTTTGTGAAGTTTCCCCTCGATCTGTCCAGCCATTCTGGAGATGATTTGTTTTTATCAGTTTTACAGTAAATCCAATATGGCTGTCCAACCATGTGACCTATGACATCAGATGTGAGAACCCTTTGTTCTTCATCGATGGGTGTTCAAACATGCAAAGTTTCACCTCTATGTGTTCAGCTACTTCAGCGAAGAAGTTTGAAGGTTTTTTTTTTAACAACATGGCTGCCAAATCATGTGACCGATGATATCACCAAATTTTTTTCTGTGGACCATCCTGAGATAACCCTCAAAGATGTTCATACTGTGCAGATGTAGCGTTCCAATATGCAATGATGACATCATAACGAAGGCATCTATGACATCATAAAAAAATTCACACTCCCCATGAGGAGTACTTGCTCTTTGCCAAGTTTCAATTTTATCTTTGGTGCGGTTTCAGTGATACAGAGCTCCAAAGTTTTTCCGTTTTTCCAACATGGCTGCCACGCCATGTGACCTACGACATCATAATTATCATTAGAACATTCCACATGAGTAGTCACACCAATAGTGAAAATTTCCTCTCAATCCCACAAGCGGTTGCGCAAAAAAACTCCGCAACCAGTTTGTTTGTTTGTCCGCATGAAAGTTCTGTGCGGACAAACAGACAAAAAAAAAACAAAATTTCCCAAACGCAATTCCCTCTCCTTCAGTGAGGGTAATAACAACACCAATTATAATCGCATAATTTTAATGTGATAACAAAGCAATATTTATGCTGTACTCATAATATGTTCTCTCTCCAAGGGGTGCTTCCCCCTTGGACAAATGCCATGTTAACGTGTATAAATAGCTTATTTTGGAGTTTTCTGGAGCACTTCTACTGGAAGTAAAAATATTACAAACTACAAACATGTATGATTAACTTTTTTAACAAACATTCACGACTGCTGTTTAACACTAAACTGAAAGGGAGAAAACTTGATGTTATTGAGGCATTACATCCCCTATAGACTCACAGACCCGAGCCTAGGTCTACTGTAAGCTAAACACCACTGAGAAAGGATATAATAACATGACTTAGAGACAAAGAAAAACCAATATAAGTCTTTTTCTAGTGTACTCACTCTACCTGTGGCAATTTTTAATGATTGATTCCTTCCACATCTGAAATATGATGTTTCACAAAATATTGAATCTTCACCCCCTGTATTACCCCTTTGAGGTTAGATCTGCTATTTCTCCTATTTACTACATTCCCTCTATCCCTCCCCCCCCCCGCCCCTCTAGGTTGGCAGAAGGAACTCAGCTCCTCATCTAGTAATTGAAGGTTTAAATCCACACCTGGTCGGCTCCCCCTCCTTTATTGGATGACAATGTCAAGCCAGTGAATTTAATGCAAACAACAGCATGACTCCTTCATTATTTATCAGGGTCTGTTTGTTGCATGAGGATATGGAGATACTACGAGAGTAGTGCTTTGATGAGAACTGCCGTGTCATTTACTTCAACCCAAGATTGAGTGCCCTCTTGATATACACAAGGATAGAGGCTCATGGAGGAGTGAAAGGCCAAGTGTCAGCAGGCTTAAAAATTACCATCGGGTATAGGGGGTGGACAAATACGAGGTACATGGAGGAAAGAAGGATTGCATAATACAAAAACAATAAACCAGAAAGTAACAGAATGGGAAAGAATCAGCATGTGTGGAAGAGATAATGGATGTGCATGGATAAGCTCATGAGGTAGTGATAGGCAAAGTATTTGAAAGACTGACGTGAAGAGGATGAGACAACAGGCACAGGGAAATTATTCCACAATCAGGTGAATAAGGAGACAAATTAATGCAGGTGGGCAACCACCCTACTCTTTGAGAGGGTGAGCAGGTGAGGGAGAGGTGCTGATGTATTGTTGCACAGTTTCAATTGAAAGCTTACATGTATTAACCATCAGGAATTAGGGGAGCAGATTGGAGATTCATTATTAGCCCACTTTTTCCCAATGGACAAAAATTGATCTTCCAAGTGAAGACACTCCAAAGTGAATGCATGGTAGTAAGTCGTTTCAAATCCAATGTGGTCAATAGTTTCGACATCATTGTTTGCAGTCTGCTGCAACACCACCAACATAGAATGAAGAATTAAAATGCAATTCTTGTCGGAGACAAGGATCATACATGGAAGTTTAATGCAAGAGAAGACCTGTTGGCAGGTCGTGCCTGCGCTACATCAACACCAGACAAATTGCATAGTTGGAATTGAAAGACGTTGGATGTTCTCGTCATCTTCTCATTATGAGCAAAGTTTGCAATCCTCGATATTGAACAGTGACAAAGAAAATTAATGTTCTTGTTCTTGAAAAATGTCTTCAAGAGCAAAGTATGCAATCCTCGATATTGAACATTGCCAAAGGAACAAATATACTTGAGTTATCGATAGTTTTTCCTCATAGAAATCACAAGAGGTTACAATTTGCCACGTGAATAAGAGTTCCACAGAATAGAACAAGAAAGCTAATCCGATATCAGCCTTTATCACAAACATTTCCACACTGATTGGCACAATTTCACAAGGTGATCCATTTGTCCGGAAAGCTGGAAAGCTTTATCGAAGTGGAAACGGCAGTCAGGCTGCAGATTGGGGAAAAGTGAGCATTGACTGGATGGATCCCGACATCACTTTTCATCAGAGTTTGTGACAATCACTACCATTCAGCTCTGCACTTATGAACAATACAGCAATCTAATTCTCACAGTTCTCATTACAACAGCACTCTGAATTGGCAACCGTCACCTTATGTTCTTCTGTTCACACCACTGTCAAGGACGTGAGGTTGGAAGTGAACCCTCAGCATGGAGCAGACAAGCTATTTATATGGTGTTCCGATTTATGAGTTCATTTGCCACGTTTTGAGTCCACACTTTTGAGATGATGGTGAATGGAATTGAAATAGGTGTATTTCACCGTATTTACGAGCACGAAATAAACTTTCCCTTTACATGTCTGTAAAATATTATACCATGAACGAATTACCCAAGGTTATACATTTACCACCGGTTAAAATAACAGGAATTTAACTAGTAATCATTTCTTTCTGTGATGTTTAACAATGCCTAACTGAATGGTTTATTACGCCTTGCAATTTGTCTTTTTCCTTGTCCTGTGTTGGCTGTGCGTATGCAATGGGAAATCAACATGGTGAGGGTGTAAAAAAAAATGTGTCAAAGAGGTTAAGAAACAAAATGCTGGTTTGTTTCAACAAATAAAGAAACTTCCCAGAAAATTAAAATGTATTGATTAGCTCAAAATGCACTTCCACAAACTTTCTCATTTATTAATCATGGTCAAGCACACCTGCACATTGTCTGTGTCGTTGCTTTCTCGGCCACCGAATGAAGTACGTTGCCACACACACAAAAATAACGATTTTTAATCGTTAGTGTTTGTTGATTACAAGACTTTGTCATTTGGTGCCATCTTTGCCAATGAAAGGGCTCATTCTGCAGTCATTTTTGCCTTAATGTGAAATTATATGCCAGAGTGAAGATTATAATATGCATTAAGCCACTGGGCCGATCTACTGTTGGTCTCGCTGTATAATTTTCAGTCCATTGTTTTAAAAAGTTGAACTACATTTTATGCTAATTGCCCTGGAATAAGATCCGTTCTGTGAGCGTGACCACAATGACAACTATAACAGCACGAGGTAGAGCGAATACCTCCACACACCTGAAAGGTTTATGTTTTGTATCCCACAGATAGGCCGAATCTGCATCTCTACCTGAACAGAAATCTAATCTGCTTGTTCTTGTCATCTACCCAAATCATCCACCAAGTTTCTTAATAATCTGTCCACCACTTTTTGAAAAATTTTGCTACATATATAGCATTTCGCCTAATCTTTCAATGGTGAAGAGTCACTTAATAAAGGATAGTATCCGAATCCGGATCTTCATCAAAATCTAATCAACTCGTCCTTGTGACACAACCAACCAGTCCGCCAAATTTCGTCCAACTCCGTGCCTAACATTTTGAGATATCCTGCTGACAGACAGACAGACAGACAGGGGTGAAAATATAACCTCCATCCACCTTTGGTGGAGGAGGTAACTAGAACAGCACTCATTGGAGCACATACTGTACATCCGCCAGGCTGAACAGTTTACATTTCACTTACTACAAAATATTCTAGTATCCAGAGCCGGATATAAACAATATGCTCCATAGTTTTGATTGATGAACTAATTCAGTGACCCAATAATATGCAAATTCTGTTCAAACTAGCAGAGTACCTACGATCTGGGTGGCTGGAGATTGCGCATTACAGCATTACATGCTGAAAAAGGTTTGGCTGTGTATTGCAAGAAGACTATAGAGGTTTTTGTGGTGTATGTCTAAAGGGGTATAACGGGTCTGCATGTTTAAACGGTGTAAAGATCTAAAGAGTCCAAGTATTTAAAAGGGTCTATCGAGCTCTATGAGGGTCTTAAGGGGTTGAAAAAGGCTAAACAGTTCTAAATGTAATAAATGTTCAAAGGGTCTAAAAGGTACATTCCATTCGTCCGTAATTAATTGATGTACTCACAAGGTCCAATAACAAGTAATTAATAGATGTACTCACATTCAAGCAATACGTAATTAATAGACATACACAGGGGTCGGCCATGACTTCACCTCAAGAAGGGTTCACCCATGTTTTTCAGTTTTATATAAAGTCGACATCGATATCAAGTGAATCAATCAGTTGAAAATTGTCGATTTATGTCCTTGACCTTTTGACTTATGGACCTCAAAAACAATAGCCTTTTAGCTTGTCACCATCTCAACCAGGCGGTGAAGTTTCGTAAAGATAGGAGTAAAAAATAGCACCGCCTGTCCTGAAGCTCATCTGGATCAGAAGCAACAGTCACGAAAACCCCCGCAGACCTCAGACCTCCTGGGACCCTCGATTTTTTTAATGCCATGAGCAAATTTTGGTACATCAAGGGTGATGAAGGTTGTAGTCAAGTTTCAATGAAATTCTGTGTGTAGTTTGGAGAAGAGAGAAAATACCTATTTTGGGGGTCAGAAACTCCCCCGTAGACTCCTTTAATGAGTGCCGATTTTGATTCGGTCAACACACTTTGGTACATAATGTTATTGTCAAGATTCATTAAAATCGTTTGTGTCATTTAGGAGAAGAGAGGAAATACCTATTTTGGGGGATTAACCCACCCCCCCCCCCATATACACCCTTAATGAGCACAGATTTTGATGCGGGCGATAAACTTTAGTACATCACTGGTGATGAAGGTTGTGGTCAAGTTTCATCAAAATTGTGTTTGTAGTTTTGGATAAGATGGAAATACATATTTTGGGGGGTCAAAGAACCCCCATAGACCCCCATGATAAGCACATGTTTTGATGTGGTTAATACACCTTCATTAGGCATCATATATGAAGCTTGGGGCCAAGTTTCATCAAAATCGTGTGTTTGGTTCAATCGACAATGAATGAAGTGTTTAGAGACTCACAAACTCACTCACTCACCTTCGTACACTACTCGATCACATAAGCTCACCAGAAGAAAGACCAGGTGAGATAAAAATGTGACCTGTACGTGATTGACATACAAACAATCAAACAAACAAGAAAGATGTCATGCATGGCACGATACTTGCAAAATCCATAAAATAAATTTGCCCTCCAAAATAATGAGAGAGTTGAATTCAGTAACCTGATATGCAAATCCTCTTCAAATTACAAGTCAATGGGATGAAAATTGAGGATTTTAGAAATCTCAACTAACTTGTTGACCTTTGGCCTATGTTAACTTTTTGGTCGATGTTGACCTCAAAAATAATTGGCTGGTTTAATTCAGTGACGTGAAATATAAATCCTCTTCAAAATTTCAACTCAATCGGATTGAAATGGTGGATTTAAAAAAATTGACAAAGTTGTAAACCTTTTGACCTCCAAAAATAGGCTTCTTGCATATATGGTGAACTCTAGCATGTGGTGAAGTTTCGTGAAGATTGGTTTAAAATTGCAACCTTAAGGGTTTAGACGATAAACAAACAAACAAACAAACAAACAGACAAGCCAGTAGGCGACATGGGTGGTGGCGACGTAATTGCATACTAGTCATACAGTTTTTGACGGATCGGGCTGAAAATTTTTGACAAAGACGTTGATTATAGTGCGCATAAAAGCCTGGAAGCCCATTTTTGATTTTCGAAAAAATATATATTTTTAAGATTTTTCAAAAATTTCAAAGGCCCGTTGCTAGGCAACGGTGGTGTCCATAGCAACGGTGCTAAAAAGCATAGAACTAGATAGATCCTGGTATGAACCTACCTGTCAAGTTTCATCAAAATTGGTTGACTCCTCTGGCCTCCAGAGCTGTCCATTACATACAAACAAACATACAAACATACATACTGTACATACAGACAGACGGAAAAAGTTAAAATAAGGGTATTCTAGTGACCACCCAACAAACAAAATAATGCACAAGACCAATGAATATGCTTGAAAAATCTTCGATTTTCACAACTAATAACAGACCAAACCAACCAATACATTCACAAATCTTCGATTTCATACATTGCAAACATCCAATCATTTCAATATGTGTGGGTGGGGTTAGATATAAATATGTGTAGTTGGGTGGGGTTCGAGTCCAGATACCTTCACTGTGCTAGTATGTATATATATATATATATATATATATATATATATATATATATATATATATATATATATATATATATATATATATATTTATATATATATATATATATATATATATATATATATATATATATATATATATATAGCTCTTTCTAACCACTGACTCACTGACGGAATATTAAAGATTGATAACTTCCGGGTGACATAGAAAGCTGAAATTTTGCATGCTGAAGGATATCGAAGCCAGTACACCGGAAAAAAAATCACAGAATCGTCGGACAACATCAATAAATGAAAATAAATAAATAAAAAAAACATGAAAAAAATACAGGTAAGTGACCCATTCCACCAAAGAATGGTGAAGCACGGTAATTTTGTGTGCCAATGGACATCGAAGCTGATATACCAAGAAAAAAATCACATAATCGTCGGAAAGCATCCATCAATGAAAGTATAAGTAAATGAAAATAAATAAATGAAAAATCAAATGCAGGTGAGCGACCCGAGAAAATGGGGAAACACCGTGTGTATGCTTACACAATGTGTCAGTGCACACCACTAATGTGTTACGTGTGTGTGAGTGAGTGAGTGAGTGAGTGAGTGAGTGAGTGAGTGAGTGAGTGAGTGAGTGAGTGAGTGTGTGTGTGTGTGTGTGTGTGTGTGTGTGTGTGTTTTTTTTGAACTTTTGAACCAGACAGATTATATTCATAAAGCCAAAATTCTCGTGAATGATGAGAATACGCATCACAAAGTCGAGAACCCAACCAAGACCATCGAACAACAGGTCAATAAGGTGCTGTGTGACCTCTGAGGGTGAGACCTCTTGGTAGAAGAGGAACGCCAGACAATGGAGCCAGTGGACTCTGTAATACCAAAGTTCTACGGGGTAACCAAGGTGCACAAAGACGGAATACCACTCTGACCTCTTGTAGCCCTAAGAGGTGCCCCCACCTAAAAACTTGTTGAAGGGCTCTTCTGTCACCTGTAGCATTTGGCATCGGATTCACTTCACATGGTCCACAACGTTGAGATGAACCTCTCACATATCAAAGATGTCCGCATTGAAGTTGACAAGATCATGGTGTCTTTTGACATCATGGTCCTAGTCACCTTCTTCCCTGTTAACCGACTTTGAAGGTTTTAAAGGCTTGAAGACTTTGAAGGTTTTTAACTTTCGAGTGAGAATGTTGATACAGCAGAATTCATATATTGTGCAAAGGGTATGAACAATGAAGTGGCCAAGGACTTCCATGAAGATGACATTGTGGAGTGGATTAATTGCGACAGTGAAGCACCTGTGGTCTTGCCAGATGACGGATGAAGAGAATGTTGACATGGTGATTAACCACAATGAAGAAAATAGACGACATTGAAAGTGACAGTGAAGTAAAAAAAAAAAAAAATCAGACAATGACCATTGATCTGCGAATTAAACTTGGAGAACAGTATGTAAGCTTTGTACAAGGAATGAATGTTATCTCTCAACAAGAAATACCATAATGAATATTTACCTTACCCAAGGGAAACTAATGAAGGAGAAACCGAACTTCATCAATCCATCCATCCATCGGAACCATACTCTGCGCAGAGCATTGGTGCTGCCTAAGCAGCCTCCTTGGCTATTGGGAGCAGTCCTGGATGGGTCACTACTCCGACACAGGATACCAGAAAGCTGGCACTCATTTTGCCGACCTCGGAAGGATGATAGGCAGAGTCAACCCCACCTGGTATTAATTCAACAGCCGAGTGGGATTTGAGCTCAGGATCCTAGGATCCCAAGCCCACCACCTTAACCATTAAGCCAACACCAGGCATATGAACTTCATGAAACAAGTTATTATTTAAGAAATGTTTAAGAGGGCAACAAAGCATTGCAAACAAACTGTAAGTGGTCATTAAACCTCTTCACAAAGCCTACGTGTCCTCCCCTAACCCTTCTTCCTCCCCACATCCTTTATTTTTCCAACTCTCCCTCTATTTGGTCCTTCAACTCTGCTTTTGGTGTCCCCCCCCCCCCCACCGGCCCTGCTCTCTTACTGTTACTTTTGTTCTGTTGCAAACTGATCCATTCAGTGCAAAAGCTCTTCAACGAGCCTTGACTTCGTACACAAAAAATTAAATAACAAAACAAGCAGTCATAGACTGGTACTGACGAAATCGTCAACTTGACCTCTGACCTTGTCTAATAAAAGCTGTCTCTCGAGAAGGTAGCGACACAAACCAGAAGTTTCTACAATGATTCTGTACCAAACCATCAAAAATCGAATGTTTGACCTCACTGTGACCTGACCTTTGACCGATTTTGACCAAAATCTAATCAGCGCGAGCCATCACCCTCCTGAATCACGTGGTGTGATTTGACATTGGTAGCTTCTTCCGTTCTCGAGTTATCATGTTTTGGATGTTTGACCTCACTGTGACCTTGACCTTTGACCGATTTTGACCAAAATCTAATCAGCGCTAGCCATCACCCTCCTGAATCAGGTAGTGTAATTTGACATTGGTAGCTTCTTCCGTTCTCGAGTTATCGTGCCTACAAACAAACAAACACACACACAAACAAACACACAAACAGATGACGGAAGTCATCAATATACTTACGAAATCTAAAGATTTCATAAGTAATAAAAAGTTTCATTTTCTAAAATCCGAAAATGCTAAGGAGTCACGTGACCTCTCAAAATGTGCTAATCGCTAATTATGGACGGAGGGGGGGAAGCAGTGGGGTGGGAGTCTGGAGGGAGGGGGGAGGAAGAGGTGGGGTGGGAGTCCAGAGGGAAACGGGAGGTGGGGTGAGAGTCCACAGGGAAAGGGGGGGGGGATGGGAGAATGCAGGGGAAGTGGTTCGGTACCTTTGCTTGTACATATGTATTGTAGAAAATTGATGCATCAAATTATCTATTACATATTGAAGAATCTCATTTATTGAGGAAAAGTTTGCATGTTACGAAGTGAAAAATTATGTAATGAAAGTCGTTCCAAAGTAAAATGTTTAACCTTCAGTTTGAATGAAACCAATAAAATTTGAAGAAAACCCTGATTTGCCATTATTACAAACGACCAGAAATAGAACAGGGATGGATCAGTGTTTTGGGCTTGCAGGACATAACCTATAGGTTCGTGCTCTTGCCTTTGAGCTGTCTCGCGTGGGTTTGAATCTCGGCCCAGATAGAAATTGTCATGCTGGTGTTTCACGACATTAAGCCGAAGTCTGTCTTCCAGCACCCAGAGCATTGGTAGACGTTAAAGATCCGATGGTATCTCTTGTGAGTAGGTGAGTTAGGACTAGCACCCTGATCAAATTATAAATTCCTGCCACGTTCGTCAGGCTTGGTCAACCTGTTTATGAAAGCCTTAGCCGAATAACCATCCATGGCTGACCCCATAAGAAGGTAGGAACAACAATTGAGACCCTTAAATAAGTGGTGGTGCTAGTAGTAGAATTAGTATTACTGTATTAGTTTTACTATACATTCTTCAACTCGTTAAACTTCGAAAGTATTAACATTATAAATATTTCCACCAAAGAACTTTGCCATTACAGTCGGCCCAATTTGAGCGTTCATTTAAACCTGCAATGTTTTGAAAACAAAAACTTTGCTTGCGCCTGGAAATGTTTTGGAAAACACAATATAATCAAGAAAAGCAAGATAATTTGGCCCAACAAACTACGGAATTCATATTTTCAGGGCAGCTTGAAATTCCAGGAAGTTACTTACCGCATTATTACACCAAAAAGGCTCAAAATTTCGGCGCAATTTTGCCGAAGCAATTCTTCATCAGCAGATGTAATGAAACCTTTCTTTCTCAGACAGACTGTAATGGTCAACCTCCAAACTTTAGTGTGCATCTTTGCTTGACAGAGAAAATGAAAGCCATTAACCTGCTATCTGAGTGTCTGATTTAACGCCAAAGGCGTAGAGGGCAGCCTGCCCTATTCCAAAGGGCCTGAATATCTTCCAAGCACACAGTCCATGCCATTGAATGAATTTCGCTTGCAGATATCCTCAATGCGTCTGCCCATTGCGTGCCATTCCTCACCGTCGGATGGTTTCATCGAGTATGCGGCGATGTCTCCATCAGTGGTTTCAATAGCCGGGACTTCTCAAAATGGGAAAAAAATATATATTATTTTGCTCTCTGTTTTAAAGGCCAATTTTACCAACCATCACGCAGATTGATGCTGCCTGACGGACAGCTCTTCCAAGCGCGAAGACGCATAGACTTCTTCCTTGCATTTCACCTTGGGAATTCATCTCTCCCTCGCTGAGGGCATCCTTCTGCCTGGGGCCTCTGTGCTGTGCAAAGGCTGGTAACGTGCGCTCAAAATCTCATCATCTCATGGCATGCTTCAGGGTGGAGGGGGAGGGAGTGAGAGAACCTCCACGCTCCCATGGCACGGTTGTGCTGAATTATTTAACTGCTTTGTGCAGAGTGTAAAAAAGAAGAAGGCGTAAGATCTATCTAGAGAACAATGGTTTGGAGTTCATCGTTCAAAGCAGACTTCCATCGTGTTGTGAATATTCTTTGTGCCCTTCTGATCTTCTTTCATGGAGCAGAGTAAAAAATAGATTTCCTGAAGTTGAAAGAGAGAGAGTCAGCAATCGTTTCAAAGGTTTCAAGTTGTTTCAAGGCACAGGTGGCCTCAAACTGAGTCAGAGTTTCCACGCTTCATATGTAGTGGTGTGCTGTTGTGATGAAATTGAGACAAAACAGTACAATATTCCAAGTTATATCAAAATGATGTGAATCTTCAAGTGTTTATAAACTGTGCATGTTCCAACATGTGTCAGCTCACACCTGAAACATTTTGGAGCGATTTTCTCTTCCTTCCCGTCTTCCTCATCCACTCCTTCTGGCATTCATTTTTGGCTCGTTCTTCTGATCAGCTGTTTTCAATCGCATTCAAATTTTACATATTTATCAATCATTTTCACAAAAGAGTTTGGTTAGCTGGAAAGGTTTAAAGAAAATCCACTGGGCCATGCTGAGTCGCTCTGCAAGGCTGTAACTGACAGACTGATGAGAATAACTTATCCTTTGTCTATTATTTCAGGATATCAAGGAAGGTGACACCAACCGGGCGTCGTGGCGTGCGCCTGTAATCCGGCTACTCGGAGGCTTGGGTTGGAGGATCGCTTGAGGGCGGGAGCTCTGCACTGGGCCACGCTATGAGATGGTGTAGGGCAGCCCGGAATCATGGCGAAACCCAATCCATATCCCTGTGTCATAAGAGGCGACCATCGTTGCCGTCAGGAAGGGCATCCGGCGTAAAACCTGTGCCAAATCATTATGCGGATCATAACGGATGATCCACTGTGGCGACCTCCAACGGGAGCAGCCGAAAGACGAACAACAACAACAACAACATCAAGGAAGGTGACACCCACTTAAAGTGAGCTGTTTTGCTGTCCGGACACCTCTAAATCTGAACATAAGCCGTGATCTCAAGTGTGTTGTAATCTCGTTTCGTCCTGCTTGCCCCTTCTCAATAAGATCTCGAGTTACAGCATATTTGAGCCACATGTAGTGGGCAATGTGGGACGCACTTATGGAATGAAAAGATTTTGGCTAGAACACAACTATATCTCACTTTCATGTTGGTATACTGTGCTCACTTTTGAGCTGAGATGGACTCATCTCATTGCAAAATCAGATCCAAGTATAACTGCCGTCTGATGCAAAAGGTCCTGAATCACAGCAGATGTGGCAGGATTGCCGAGATGGTATGTGCTCCTCCACCCACCACCCCCCCCCTCCATTGAGCTATATGACCCACTAATGATGTTGTACTTGACTTAAAGACTACTGTCCCACTTGCATTTAGATTGTGGACAGTGAAAATTCTATGATATAATTCAAAAGGAGGAAACAATTGCGTGCCAGTACCAAAGCCACATTTCCCGTTTGTGGTTAGTAGTATAGTGAGTACATGAGAGTATCACACAGAACTGGTGGGCCAAATGTTCATTGCCTGTGCCGATTTTCCTTGTACTTCCTTGTATCAAAGTACTGTCCTTTCAGAAAGAACATTAAACTGGCTTTCTCATTTGCATTATATACAGTACAAGGAGGCATTCAAAACATTCTCAGAATGAGTTCTTCATTGGCATCCTAGAGCTCGGAATTTTTTCTTATCATTATAAAGTGACTTCTATTCCTCTATGCCAATAGTTTCATTAATCTGATTACTTGTTGTTTCAAAGTATAATCTAGATTCTTATACAATAAAAATAACAACCCTGCTCCTAGGTCCACGTACATACACACAGATATACCAAGCAATGATAATAAAGGACTCCGATGTCCATTCGGGAATGGCTCAAGGCAGGACAGAGTGGTGTGGAGATTGCGGCTGAGAAAATGTCCCCGGAAAAAGAGACAAAGGCAAGAGTTTCCCATTGGCAGTGGAGGCAAAATCCAAGATTAAGTCCACCAGCAGAGGAGATGTGAAGCAAGAGAGTAAAATGGCACTTTTTCAATGCCAAAATACTCACCCCACCCCACCCCACCCCTTCTAACCCTACATCGAACCTTGGTCCTCACCTGATGTGGCATGGCCTGTAATGCGCTGGTCCTCTGCCGCTGACCCAATCAGTCGACAGCCCATGGCTCCACTCAATAGTGGCACTCAACCTTGCCAACGGGCTGACCAGCAGCACACCTTGTTGCTGCTGTGATGGGAGGGCCCTGCAATGGGTGCCCCAGGTGACGACATCACTGGCACCGGTGATGGCGTCAGCCACAGGATCGTGCCAATGTTGGATGGGGGGGGATGGGGGATAAGGAGGGCACTCTCCCATGTTGCCACATTCGACCTCATTAAAATGTCTTTTCAGGGATCCCTTATTCTCTTCACTTGTGTCTTGCTGGTTCAGGTGGGGAGGACAGATCACATGACACTTTAAGATAGCTGACCTTCTACAGGTCACAACATTGCTTCCTTGCAGCATACATAAACAGGACCAACTCAATCTAAACGAGAAATTCTTAATACAGGGGAAAAATGAACTATTCTATGTGAGCACTGTCTGTGCAAAGGCCTTTCCCTTTGATAATGGCCCTGAACCTGAGAAACATTTCATATATGTATATATATATATATATATATATATATATATATATATATATATATATATATATATATATATATATATATATATATATATATATATTTAATGACACACCCTACCGTTCCAACCAAAGCAAGCTGAATAAAGCAAGCAAGAAAAGCTACACAAGATAAGCCCTTTGCTCTTTCAAATCCTACCTGGGTTCACCTGCAGCTGCTGACATTCCCCATATGCATTCAGAGACACATAGGATTTTCCGCAGACAGATATTTCTTTTGTTTATGTGGGATAGATGACCTTCCTTTCATGTCGAGGGCCTTTGGGAGGAATATGCATCATTTGTTAGAATGTTTGATTTTTCACTACTCTATCCATATATCGATCCATCTTTGTTCCCTCTATGGCTCCACCTACCCATCCATCGCCAGTCCCTCACCATGTTCACCTTTCGAGCTGTTGCTCCTCGTGGCCATCCTCCTTATCCTGCTATTTGCCCTTCAAACCTCCTCCTCCCTGTTTTTCCATTCCCATCACTAATTACCTCTTGTCACGAGCCCACACATCAAACACCTGTTGGTTCGAAACAATGAACCAGAATTTACCGTTTGATTCACACGAAGGATTCTTAAGCGGGTGCTTGAACACCTGGAAAGTAAATAAAATTGTTCTTTCAATTTATTCAAAAATCCCATTTGGACACAATGGAGGTAATGATTAGCCCTGCAGTGGTCTCTTGATTCTTTTGTTTACTTGTTAAACACACTTCTAGCTGCAGGATCAGAAACCAGCATCTGTTGCAGCTGACGTCATAACCCAGCTGACGTCAGTCATGTGCATGTCGTGTGTGTTCGACGTCATCGTTCAACGAAGAAAAGAATACCACATCCTCTCTCGGTGTTGTAAGAGGCACATTAGCTCAACCTCCATAGCAGGAGGATGTGAAACCGAATGGGATCGGTTGCAGAGGGCAGCTGAACCTCTGTGCAGAACAACCAAAGAAAGCTTCATAAAGCAACCAAGAAAAGCTACACAAGATGAGCTGTTTGCAATTTCAAACCCTACCTGGATTCCTCTACAGCAGCAGACATTCACAAGTAACACATACCGTACATGAGAATCCCAATGCTACACCTCCAATGTTCCACCACCAGTTTCATTGTTTATTGGCAAGTTGTCAGCAATAGCACAGAGAGAAATGCACACCGAGGTTCCTAAACTTGTACCATGTGCAAAGCCCAACCATGTCTCTCACCTGCAATTGGAGGGAATAATCAGCTCTCACCTTATCAATTATCCCGAGCTGCAGCTCGGACTTTATGTTGAACAACACCATGCCCTTCTCATCAGAGAAAGCTGCATAAAGCAACCAAGAAAAGATGCACATGGCATATAAGCCCTTCAAAAAGCTACACAACGTAGCTATTGGGTGAAAGATGCTATTGGGCCTTGATAATTATACAAGTATGATGGCTGTGATCACCATTCCGTTATAATTATAATCCACATTATAATGAACAACCCCCTGTTCTTCCAGCTAGAAGAAGAGAGAGGAAAACCAAAGGTGTGTCAAATAAAGGACATTGACCAGCTGAATGCCGACTTCCACCGACAAGGTAAGAAGGACAAAGAGAAGGATTTAAAGAGCATGCAAAGGTAGAAAGTGAGAACAGAGTGGGAATAACAAGAGATCTTTTTCAAAAGATCAGAGAGATCACAGGAAAGTTTATTTCTCGGATCGGGGTCCGAAGGAGTAGAACAGGAAAAGATCTGACAGAAGAAACACATGTGATATAAAGATGGAAGCACTCTACTGAAACTCCATACAAATGAGATAGCAATATGATGACAACCTTTGAATGAAGAAAATATGAGCAATAACAAATAGTTATATAATATGAGGTACATAGAGCCCTGAAAGAGCTGGCAAATGGAAAAGCAACAGGTGCCGAAAGAATTTCCAATGTCACTATAATGTACTTCAGGAGGAGACAATTAAAATTTTAATGGCGATCTGTGCACAGATCCGGAGCAGGATGGTGTGGCCTAAAAGGTGGAAGCAGTCAGTCGACATACCATGTGTCATACAAAGTCCTTCCTTGGCACACCTGAACTCCTATCCACCTGCAAGGCCTTAATCTTCAGCTTGGTGGAGTACTGTTCTCCCCTCTTGGCTGGCTCCCCTGCCTCGTATCTTGCTCGGCTTGATGCCGTGGAAACCAAGCTGTAATCTCTGACGATGAAGCTGAGTTTATGGGCCTATCACTTTGTCATCGCAGACAGGTTGGTGGTCTCTCTGTCTTCTACCACCTTTCTGGTCCTGCACCCTCTGCTCTTTCCATGGACCCCCCCACCCCAGCTTTCTGCAGAGCACATATGGTCCACCATCAACCCCATTCTGGTGAACCTACCTAAATCTAGGATCAATACTCACCTCCACTCATTTGTTCCTCTTTTTCCCCACCTGTGGAACCAACTTCCACATTTTCTTCAATCTCATTCTTCCCTCCAGGTCTTCAACACAGCTGCTCACCACCATCTCAACTCTGGTCCCCAATCCTAAAAAAATGATCTTTTCTACCCTCGTTAACCCCTCTCCCCCTCCAATCCCTCCTCCATTCATATTCCCAGTTTCCCTTCCATAGAGTTTCCTTCTGGATCCATATTGTCCACTCCATGCATCCTCTCCTGCCCCCCATTGCTCCCCACACCCTTTTATTGTCCAAGTATCCCTCTATCTTGGCTTTCTACTGCGTTATTTGTGTCCCCCCCCTTTCCTGTTCCTTTTGTATGTGTTGACTGTTTCTTTTGCGTCTTGTTATGTCCTGATCCATTCAGTGTACGAGCTCTTCTACAAGCCTCGACTGTGCGTACAAAAAAAAAGAAAAAAGGGTGATGAAAGAGAATGCTTCAATAACCGATCCATTGCCTTGATTTCAGATGCAAGCAAGATTTCACAAAATATCAATAAAAGGACCATGATACATCAATGTGTGCACCATCCCTTGGATACACATTGAAAACAGGTGTCACATCTCCTCAAATTAGTTGGTGGACATTAAAGAACCCACGGTGTCCTTCGGGAAGATTTGGTGACTTATCAACGGCAACCTGGATAAATTCCACACGCCAGCCTGTATTGAAAGTGGTCTGGTGTTCTTGGAGACATCGTGTTACACTGCTTGCTATACCAGTCTGATCTAATTGACTGTGAGTGTTGGTGTTCAAGTGGAGGCGATGTCAGGGTTCACAGGTCGAAGGGAGAGAGTCGAGAGAAATCAAAATTTCGTAGAAGGGGGTGAATAGGTCAGCAGGATCAGTGGTCAATTTCTTTAAGCAGAGATGTCACAAGGACACAACTTATTACCAATGAAATTTCGCACATCGCACATACCTCCCAAATACCAGGATATCCCACAAAGCGTTTCAAGTTTGCAACACCCATGCACACAAAGCACAGATCTTTCCAGCCCACACTCGACACACCCTCACAAAAAGCACATTCATCTTCCACCCAACACACACTCCACTTTAGCCTTGAACACCGCATACAACATGAACACAGTCCATGGACACTGTTTAGTTCATTAAATGGTCATTAAAGAGCCTCACAGTTAATCTCTACTTCCCATTAATACTGAGTTCAGGAGGCGTATCAGAAAAATCTGCGCCAACAATGTCTTTGTTGCTTCATTACTGCTGTTCATGTAATTAGGGTATTAACGCTGCACTATTAAATCCTTTTTGCTCATCGCTCCACAAACGAATGCCCACTCAAATCCATTGGCGATTCAATCGGCGAAACGAGAAAACATTTCCAATATAGTGATACCTTCATGATAACAAAGTCTTGCTTCATTTCCTATTGTCGTTACAGGGCTTTTCATGAGCCAGCAAATTGGCTGGTGGAATCCGAATGGGACATAAACATCAAAAAGGTGTGGGATATTTCATACAGCAGGACGGAATGAGTGATTGCAGTGTCAAAAACCGGTATTTCACTCAAAACAGGAAGCTTGTGAGACTCCTGCCACTCCAACGAAGTACTTGCCTCGAAAGGAAAGAAAGGGACCACTCGGTGACCTAACGTCAGATTTTCACGGGGTTCTCATTGACTCCAAACACCAGCAATCTCCTTCAGCAAGCTGACCTAATCCACAGGAGAGAAGCTCCTTTCACTTGTGATAAAGTACATGTCACGTTCCATGTTTCGACGATTCAAGAAACTCAGGCTTCTTCCAGTTTCTTCTCAAGCACGAGAGCGAGGAAAACATCTCCCGAAGCGTGCTTTTCATGATATAATTATTTTCTGCTTTTCCAAGCTTTGAAATTTATGGCACAGGATGGATGAGGTGTCTGCAAAAAATTGCTGTGGTCTATCGTTGTCAAAATCCATTCTTGGTTGCTGTGTCTGTGTCTGTGTCTGTGTCTTTGTCTGTGTCCGTGTCTCTCTCTCTCATAAATTAACGTCTTCTGTTGGTTATATTTGAGGTTAGACAGAGGAATGAACATGTGCTGCATTGGTGCAGAGGTAGCACACTTGACTTTGACCTTTCTAGTCTGAGTTTGATTCCAGATCCAACAAGTCATGATTTGTGCTTGACAGACAGGGCATTGCACCCTGAAGTGCAGCCTTCCTCGAATAGACGTTAAGTTGGGTATCCCATCTGATAGCGTTCGTTAACCAGCAAGTTGAGATTCACGAAGACCAAGTGGATTATCTCTGGCACCCTTAACAAATCCCACATTCCTACCCAACTACAGTCTAATGCCAGGCATGGCCATCCAAGAAACGTTTCCCAGGCCTCCTCACAAGAATGTGGGAATAATTTGGACCCTTATAAGTAGTAGTAGTAGTAGTAGTAGTAGTAGTAGTAATAGTAATAGTAGTTGTAGTAGTAGTGGTATACAGTGTGTGAATGAATTAATGATGTCTGGGAGTGTTTTGATATGTTATGGCTAATTGTTGTGCTGATATTATTGGATTCGCTATATATGGTAGATATCCCTTATTGTCGGGTTTTCCGTCTGTCTGTCTGTGTGTATGTGTGTCTGCAACGAGAGGCTCCACAGCACGAACCAGCGAACCCATTTCGATGAAACTTTGCCAACATGTGGAATATATACTGGGAATGTGCGCGTTTGAATTTCGTTGCCTTGCAACCACCCGTTGCTGTGCAGCGGCCGAAAAACCGCGTACAGTATTTTCAATACTTGTCTTTCAGTTTTGCATGTGGAGAAACGAGACTTCAGAATTAAACACCGAGATGTTTAGAAAACTTTACTCGAGCCGATTTTTGATTGAGGTTATATTTTTCAAATGGCAGTGCTTCAAAAATAGGGTGTCTATTTACCATCATTTTTTATGAGGGGCTTAGGAAAGTGGGCGGAGCTTAGGGAAAGTGGACGTGGTTGATGAAAAGTGGGAGTGGTGTAGGAAAGTGGGCGTGGCTTATGAAAATATTGTGTGGCTCAGGAGTTGTGGTCAAACAAGAACATTGAGAGAAGTTTATCGGGTTTTCCGTGTGTGTGTGTGTGTGTGTGTGTGTGTGTGTGTGTGTGTGTGTGTGTGTGTGTGTGTGTGTGTGTGTGTGTGTGTGTGTGTGTGTGTGTGTGTGTCTGCAACGCGAGGCTCCAAAGCACAAACCAGCAAACCAATTATTTTTCAAATGGTAGTCCTTCAAAAATAGGGTGTCTATTTACCGTCATTTTTTATGAGGAGTGCCAGTTGGCAAAATACGCAATAGGAAAAATCTTGCCAGGCAGAGGAACAATTGTATGTGAACCAATACGTCTTGGGTGCAACATGAGTGTCAAGCTTCATTTCCTGAATAGTCACCTTGATCAATTCCCTGAGAACCTTGGGGCTGTGAGGAACAGGGAGAGCGCTTCCATCAGGACCTCATGACGATGGAAAAGTGCCACCAAGGGCGATGGGACAAAAATATGATGGCAGACTACTGTTGGAGCATCAAACGAGATTGCCCGGTGGAAGTCCACAAACGCATGAGCTACAAGCGCAAATTCTTTCCTGAATAGGACCTATTTGAACTTTGCATTCCATCCTTATCAATTGTTCTGAATCACCTATCGTCTTTATGTGGAAATATATGTTAATTTAAATTTGCTTTTAATTAGGGTACCCTGTCATTCTGACAGGGAACCCTATTGTTATTCTTGTTTGTTTCTTATTTATTATTTTACTTTTTCTGCCGGCAATTTTGCTGGTTCTTTCGCTTTAAAAATGATTTTCTCAGGAACGGTAAGTCCGATCGACACAAAATTTTCACCATAGTATGTATCTTTTTTGATAACAAACTTAAGTGGTAATTATGACATCATATGTCACGTGGTATGGGCGCCATCTTGAAAAAACCGAAAAACTTTGGACCTTTGTATCTCTGAAACTTTCTCGGGTAAAAATGATTTCGTTTCATACATTTGAATAAGCTCCTCAAGGGGAACAGGGGTGATTTTTCGTGAGGTCATCGGTCAAGAGGTGTGCCGGTCAAAATTCGTTAGGTACAACGCTGCATAGGAAAAATCTGAAATTTCTTGAGCCTCATCTGCACAATTGACTGTAGAAAAAATATATTATGACGTCATAGGTCACTTGGTTCGGCAGCCATCTTGTTTTGGGAATTTTTTAAAAAAATTCAATTTAACGGCAAAACATTTTTTTTTTTTTTTGTATACCTTGTCGAGGCTCGTATGAGAGCTAACACAACTCACAGCAATGGGGCATGAGACAAGAGGGGTGGGAGTGGAAGGGACAAAACATTGGGGAACAGACACAGGTGAACTGTGGAAGGGAGAGGGATGGGGATGGGACGGGGAACATGGCGAGGAGAAGATGGACATTACAGGGACTTTCAGGAAGGAAAGCAGGAGAATTGAAGGAAGTGGGCATGGGTGGATTATCGGGGGTAGAAAAGATCGAGGATTTGGATGGGGGAAGATAAGAGGTGGTGGTGAACAGCTGTTTTGAAAGCCTGGAGGGAAAAATGGGAAAGAATAGAGTGAGGAAGTTTATTCCAAAGGCAGGAAAAAAGAGGAATGAAAGAGTGAAGATGAGCAGTGATTCGTGATTTTGGTAGTTTTACCAGAAGGGGGTTGTTGGCGGACCTTGAGCGCCCTGTGGAAATGTGGTGGGGACAAATCGCAGAGAGAGCAGGGGGCAAGGCTGGAGAGGAGTCGGTAGAAGACAGAAAGACCACCGACCAACCTGCGGTGATTGAGTGAGAGGCCCAAAGACTCAGCTTCATTGCGGGAGATGCCGATGATCTTAAATGCCCTGGTTTCGACAGCGTTAAGCCGAGAAAGGTGGGAGGCAGGAGCACCAGCCCAGAGGGGAGAGCAGTACTCCATCAGGCTACGGACAAAAGCTTTGTAAGTGGTCAGGAGCTCAAGAGGGCCGAGGAAGGACTTTGCACGACGGAGGAATCCCAGTCAGCGATTGGCTTTTGAGGCGAGGTTGGAAATGTGACTTTCCCAGGAAAGGTAATGGCAGATAGTGAGACCCAGAAGCTTGAAAGAAAAGACTTCTTCCAGAGGATTGTTGAGAAAGTGGATGGGGGGGGGGGTTCTAAACGGTCCTTTCGAAGAGACATAGTGAGAGTGTGAGATTTGTCTGGATTGAAAGACATGTTCCACATGTTGGACCAGTTTGTGATTTTATCCAGATCTGCAGTGAGCAAAGAAGCTGCTGCTTGCCGGTCTGAGGGATGACAGATGGTACGGCAGAGGGTGGAGTCGTCGGCAAAGAGAAATAGAGGATTTTCCAGAGAGTCCGAGAGATCATTGATGAAAACCAGAAAAAGAACAGGGCCCAGAACGCGACCTTGAGGAACTCCAGCCTGCACAGGAAGAGGGGATGAAAGAACTCCATTCAGGGCCACACGTTGACTGCGACAGGAGAGGAAGTCTGCGAGCCATGAGTGGAGATGGCGTTGAATACCATGGGAAGAGAGTTTGGTGAGTAGTGCAGTGTGCCAGACTGTCAAAAGCACGTGATATGTCCAGGGATACGGCTCGGATTTCCTGTCTGGCATTGAGGACCTCCATCCATTGATGGGAGAGCAGAAGCAGCATATCCAGGGTAGAGTGACCTTGTCTGAAACCAAATTGATGATTGGAAATCAAGCCATTGGAGAAGAGGAAGGATTTCATGTCTGAAGCGATGATCGATTCCATAACCTTGCTGATGATTGGGAGAAGGCTGATTGGTCTGTAGTTACAGGGATCTGTTTTTGCACCTTTTTTATGCAGGGCAGTGATGTTAGCAGATTTCCAAGCAGATGGCAGATGACCTTGGGCAAATGAGAGGGTGAATAGAACAGAGAGAGGGTGAGCAAGAGCAGAAGAGCAGGCTTTGAGGACACGTGGGCTGATGCCGTCTGGACCGGCTACAGAATCTGGCTCGAGGTTTGAAAGCAAGCTCTCCACCTTGTCAGGATAAAAGGATACAGAGTCCAGGGACAGTTGGGTGCGACTGGGTAAAGTGGGTGGAGAAAGTGATGAGTTTTGGACACAAGATTTAGCTGCAAACACCGAGTTGAGACATTCAGCTTTATCACGTGTGGTATCAGCAGTGCGGCCATTTGAGGTAAGGGAGGGGATGGAGGGGGAACATACACCAGAAACAGATTTGATTAAACGCCACCAGGATTTTGAGGAGGGAGAGAGGTTTGAGAGTTCAGACTTGAGATGAGAAAGATGTTGTTTTCTGGCTCTCCTGAGGGTAGATACACACTTGTTCCGAGCTTTGTGGAAAGAACTGAGATTGCCCTCAGTTGGGTTTGCTTTCCATCAAGCAAAGGCAAGTTGTTTCAGGACAACTGCCTCGCCACAAGCTTCAAGGGCGGGAGGAATGGTAGGACAACTGAACACGAGAGGGGATAAATCTGTGCATGAGGGAGAGCAAGTTTCTTTGAAAGAATTCCCAGGATGAGTTGATGTTTGAGAAAGTAGTGATAGGAGACCAGTCTGTAAGTTTGATGGCTGCTCGGAGACCCTGCCAGTCAGCTTGAGTGAAATGCCAGACTCGACGGCGGTGAGGTGGTTCTCTGATAATAGCCAGAGAGATATCCACTTTGACAAGGATGTGGTCAGAAGAACCGATTGGAGTGAAGGAAGAGCAGCAGATATTGTCAGGGAAATTTGTCAAAATCAGATCCAGAAGAGATGGAGTACCATTGGTTGAGATCCGGGTCGGGAAGTTGACCGATTGAGTCAGTCCCAATGAGTCACAGAAAGCTTTTGCTGAGGTGCCATGGCAGGTGAGAGAGGTACCCACACCTAGCCAACTGGCGTGATGACAATTGAAGTCACCACATAAGAGGAAGAGAGTTTGGATGAGAAGATAGAAGATGGTCCATGTTTTCGGATAGTGAGGTGTTGATGGAGTCATCACTATTCGGTGGACGGTACAGTACACATATAAACATGAGGTGGGAGTCGAGGGAAGCCGAAGCCAGAGGTATTCCTGGGGGTGTGGGGGAGTGAGAGCAGTGCATGGAGAGTGAGGAATAAAGTCTTTGATTAAGAGAGCAACACCTCCACCAGGACGAGGCTCAGGTCTGTCAAACCGTAAGAGGGAGTAACCGGGGAGAGATACTTGGTAGTTAGACACGTCTTGGCAGAGGAAAGTTTCTGTTAGGCAGATAATGTCTGGTTTGTCAGTGGCAACCTGTATGGAAAGATCTGAAAGGTTTGAGCGAAGGCCCCAGATATTTGAGGTCCACACTTTTAATGAAGAGGTAGGGGAGGAGGCTTTGGGTGCAGGAGGTGGAGTGGGAGGGGGAGGGTAGGATAAGGGATGAGGGGGGGGAGGTAAGGAGGGTTGTTGAAAGAGTGTGGGGGATTGCAGAACAGCGAGGTCAGGTCAGGTCAGGTATGGGAGCATGTGCCAGAACAGCACGTCGCTGCGTCCACTTTCCGCCGGTACTCCAGGGGCCTCCGTCTGGCCATCCCCCAGGCAGATGCCAGGCCCATCCCCATCTCCTTGAGATGATGGTCAACCTGTTGCAACCATGAGGCACGTGGTCGACCCACTGGCCTCCTCCACTCATGAGACTCCCTCGCTGAGAGAATCTGGTGAGCAGGATCAGAGTCAGGAAAACGAGCCACATGTCCATACAGCCGCAACTGACGCTCACGGACTATGCAGGTAACAAATCTCATCCGAGTCTCTCTCAGCAACCGCTCGTTGGACACAAAATCCGACCAGCGATAGCCAAGGATTCTCCGAAGAGACCTGGTACCAAAGGAATTAAGTCTCCGTCTCAGATCCTTGGTCAGAGTCCAAGTCTCGCACCCATAGAGCAAGACTGGAAGTACCAAGGACCTGAAGACTCAGACTTTCGTCCTCCCGCACAGGTTCCGGCAGCGCCACACCCCATGATCCAGTGAATCCATGACTCCCCAGGCCCGACCCAGACGTCTATTGACCTCTGACTCGCAGCCAGCAGAGACATGAATATCACTGCCAAGGTAAGTGAATCTCTCCACGACCTCAACATCCTCACCACAAACAGACACAGACAGGACAGCAGCATCCAAGATGTCACCGAAAGCCTGGATCTTAGTTTTGACCAAAGAAACCCGTAATCCCAACGGCTCCGACTCCTCATTCAGCACCTCGAGGGCCCCCAAGAGGATGTCTAAATTCTCCGCAAAGATGACTGCATCATCTGCAAAGTCAAGGTCCGAGATCTTGACATTCCCAAATGACGCACCGCAACTTGATCTCTCTGACATCCTCCCTAGAATCCAGTCCATACAAGTGCTGAAAAGTGTGGGGGCAAGTACACATCCCTGACGAACTCCAGTAACAACTGGAAATAGGTCAGAGATGGTACCACCACACTTCACAGCACTCTCAGAACCAGAGTAGAGTTCAGACATCAGATCGATCAGTTTTGGTGGCACCCCACGAAGACCAAGAATCCTCCAGAGGACATCCCGATTCACTGAATCGAACGCTTTACAGAGATCAACATAGGCTGCAAGCAGCCCCTGCCGAAACTCTCGTCTGCGTTCGGTGAGGACACGAAGTGCAAGGATACGGTCAATCGTTGACCTCTTTGGTGTAAAGCCTGACTGCTCTGGACGCTGGTGCTCAATCAGATGGTGGCGAACCCTATCGAGAATTATCCGAGCAAAGACCTTGCCCGGCACTGAGAGCAGCGTCACCCCTCGGTAGTTGTTGCAGTCTTGGCGATCACCCTTCCCTTTCCAGAGAGGGACAACAAGGCCCCTCTTCCAGTCAGTTGGGATGATGCCTGTGTTCCAGGCAGAGCACAAAACTGCATGCAACGACACGAGTGCAGCATTTCCACCAGCCTTGAGAAGTTCGGCATGGATGCCACAAATCCCTGGAGCTTTGCCCCGTTTCAACTGGTTCACCGCAGCCCGTGTTTCCACATGCGTAGGTGGACCACAGTTGATTCGAGGGTCAGCAAGAGGGATTGTAACACCCTTGACGTCCAACTCGACAGTTGGGGGATCAGCCTGATACAACCGCCCAAAGTAACCGGCCCAGCGGGCCTTCACTTCAGACTCCTCTGTCAAGAGCCTACCACTCTCTGCTCGAACTGTAGTGCTCCGAGGGATGGGCTTGGATGAACGTAATGCGCGAATTCCCCTGTAAGTGGGACGAGAATCACCTGTCCACAGGTGATGCTCTACCCCCTCACAAATTCCTCGCACATAGGCCTCCTTGTCCACCCTCAGTGCACGTACAGTTTTACGCCTCAGCTCCCTGAACAGCTCAGCTCTGCCATTCAGCCTGGCCCTGCGACTCTGGTCAATGGTATCTAGTGTCCCTTGAGAGACAAAATTCTTCTTTGCCCTGCGGTGAGCTCCAAGGCATCCACCGGCAACATCAAGGACGGTGGTCTTGAAGGCGCTCCACAACTCTTCAGGACCCCCCAAAGCACCCAGACCCCCCAAGTGTCCACTCAGCCTGTTCGCAAACTCCTCAGCTACTCTCTCATCCCTGAGCTTGGCAACATCCAGCCTCGGCTGGGATGGTAACATTCTCCAGGATTTAAGGTGCAGCTTTAGAGTTGCTACAACAAGCCTGTGGTCAGTATTGAGGAACTGAGCACTCCGGTAGACCCTGCAGTTCTGGATCATCCTCCAACGACCGTCAATGAGGACATGGTCAATCTCCTTTGCCACACCGCCAGCGTTGGAATACCAAGTCCAGCGATGAGCTTGTGGGTGCTGAAACCATGAACCAGCCACCCTAAGTCCATGACTTCTTGCAAAGTCAAGGAACTTAGTGCCATTCTGGTTCATAGTTCCTGACCCATGGGGACCAACACACACCTCATAACCGTCCCTATCAGTTCCAGTCGATGCATTGAAATCCCCCAAGACTAGAAGTGTATCTCGTCTGGGGCACTGATCAACCACAGACTCGAGTGTGGCGTAGAATGCATCCTTCACGGTGAGATCACTCGCCTCAGTCGGAGCATAAACAGAGACCAGGGAAATGACACCTAAGGAGTGACGAATCCTTAATCTCATAATACGCTCGTTGACCGGTGTTACCTCAATTATCATTGGGGTCAGCTTATTGGACACAGCTACAGCAACTCCTTGGGTATGGTAACCATCAGAGCGACCAGACCAATAGTAGGTGTAACCACCCACCATTATCTCGCCGCAATCCAGTCTCCGAACCTCAGAGAGAGCTGCAATCCCGATGTCCAAACGCTTGAGCTCAGATGATAACAGAGACAGGTGATCATCCTCTCTTAGGGATAGGACATTCCAGGCACCCTCCCGAAAGGACCGCCTCAGGTTAACCCAAGGAGACCGCCGTCTGGTGGACGACACCTCAGCACCACTCTGACACACTCTCCCGCAATCTGACACAGGGATGTTACCCCTTGGTTTCCCTCCTATCATCAAAGATTGGGGGTCCCGAAGGCTTTGCCCCAATCCCGTCATCCGGTGAGCTGCCCTGCGAAGGGAAGCTGCACAGGAGGTACTCCCACGGAGTCGGTTTTCAGATTTTTTTTGCGTTTTTGCGTTTTGTGGAATGAAGGGTTTTACGGTGGCCGGAGTGCAAATCCTGCCACCAACCTCATAAGAAGTGACCCAACTGCAGGAGGACGTCCGCAGACACAGTTGGGCACTAGATATGGATGGCCGTTGGCTCACAAGGAGCTCCTCCGCCCTTTGAGGGGAGGGATGGACAGCGAGGGGAGGGGGCCGAATGAGGAGGAGAAAAGGCTCTGTGGTGCTGGGGGAGAGGGGGGACAAGAGACAAGGAAGAAGGCAGTTGAGGATTTGAGGAGGTGGATTGAGACGAAACTTTACACATATATTCCCCATGTGGTGCTTTCTCAAGTTTGTTAATTTCGTCTTGATCGGTCACATGGTCTGGCGGCATCTTGAATTTACCCTAAAACCTTCAAACATCTTCTTCTCCAGAACGGCTGATCTGATCAAGGGGAAACTTCACACACGTATTGCACATGAGTAGGGAATACAAGTTTGTTAATTTCTAATTGATAGGTCACATCGTTTGGCAGCCATGTTGGATTTAAGAAAAATATTAAATAATGTTTTCTCTGTAACCGCTTAACCTATCGAAGCGAAAATTTGCAACTGCCATCTTCCATCAATTCTGCATACATGGTAAAAATTATTACGTCACAAGTCACATGGTTTGGCGGCCATGTTGGATTTAAGAAAAATATTAAATAATGTTTTCTCTGGAACGGCTTAACCTATCAAAGCGAAAATTTGCAACTGTCATCCGCCATGATGTCTGCATACATGAAAGAAATTATGACGTCACAAGTCACGTAGTTGGGCAGCCATCTTGGATAGAAAAACGAACCTTTCCCGATTAACACGAAACTTCACAGACATGTTCCACGACACAGTTGAAAGCAGAATCTAAATTTTTTTGTCATCTCATGTATCTCATGTTGTATCAAGGGCCAAGGTCTGGGTAGTGCACACGAGTAGTGAATATAACTTTGTTAATTTCTAATTGATAGGTGACATCGTTTGGCAGCCATGTTGGATTTAAGGAAAATATTAAATAATGCTTTCTCTGGAACCGCTTAACCTATCGAAGCGAAAATTTGCAAGTGCCATCTTCCATCAATTCTGCATACATGGTAAAAATTATTACGTCACAAGTCACATGGTTTGGTGGCAATGTTGGATTTAAGAAAAATATTAAATAATGTTTTCTATGGAACGGCTTAACCTATCGAAGCGAAAATTTGCAACTGTCATTCCCCATGATGTCTGCATACATGGTATAAATTATGACATCACAAGTCACATAGTTGGTCGGCCATCTTGGATCGAAAAACACCTTTTCCGATTAACATGAAACTTCAGACATGTTCCACGACACAGTTGAAAGCAGAATATAAATTTTTTTGTCATCTCATGTATCTCATGTTGTATCAAGGGCCGAGGTCTGGGTAGTGCACACAAGTGGTGAATATAACTTTGTTAATTTCCAATTGATAGGTCACATGGTTTGGCGGCCATGTTGGATTCAAGAATTATATTAAATAATGTTTTCTCTGGAACCACATAACCTATCGAAGTGAAACTTGGCCAATATAATCTACCCTAATGCCTGCATGCACGTTAAAAAATTATGACGTCACATGTCAGTCACATGGTTTGGCGGCCGTCTTGGATAGAATAACGCACTTTGTCCGATAAAGGCAAAACTTCACAAACGTGTTCCACCACATGATTGGAAGCAGAATTTAAATTTATGATGTCATAGATCACATGGTTCGTCTGCCATCTTGGATTGAAAATTAATAAATTTTAAAAATCTTCTTCTCCAGAACAGCCAGACAGATTGAGGCAAAACTTCACACAAACTTTCCGCAAGACATCCTTTCACAAGTTTGTTAATTTCTAATTGATAGGTCACATGGTTTGGCAGCCATGTTGGACTCAAGAATTATATTAAATAATGTTTTCTCTGGAACCACATAACCTATCGAAGCAAGACTTGGCTACTATAATCTAGCCCCATGCCTGCACATATGTTAACAAGGACAAATGTGTCCAAGAGCCGCGTCCTAAAGGTTTTGTCTTCACCAGAAGAAGAAGAACAAGAACTTAAGAAGAAGAAGAAAAAAAAAACAACTTCTGATATTTCATCACATGCCTTGACGGAGCCAATAGCGAGACCAGTCATGGACGAGCGTCGTTCATGACAAGAAAATAGTGTATTTACGAAATTACAATACATTAAATGGAATAATCTTGAAATAGTAACGTGAACTTTTCGAAACTTTAAAGCAAATGTCCAAATATATTTAAAAGTTCATGATAGACGCTTTCAAAAGGCACCCTCAATGCGAGGATGTGTACAAGTGTTTAGTATTTAAGGAGATACGGATGCTGAATATGAAATAGTCAAGTCCTAAAGGATCTGTCTTCACCAGAAGAAGAAGAAGAAGAAGAAGAAGAAAAACAACAACAACAACAACAACAACAACAACGCCGAGCTCTCAATTTTAATTTAGAAGAAGAGTAAATAATGAAGAAGACGAGTAATAAAATGAAGAAGAAGAGTAATAAAATGGAGAAGAAGAGTAATAAAATGGAGAAGAAGAGTAAAAAATGAAGAAGAAGAGAAAAAATGAAGAAGAGTAGAAATTGAAGAAGAGTAAATAATGAAGAACAAGAGTAAAAATGAAGAAGAGTAAAAAATAATGAAGAAGACGAGTAAAAAATAATGAAGAAGAAGAGTAAAAAATGAAGAATAAGAAGAAGACTAAATAATGAAGAAGAAGAAGAGTAAAAAAATGAAGAAAAGAGAAAAAATGAAGTAGAAGAATGAAGAAGAAGATAAAATAAAGAAGAAGAGTAAATAATGAAGACGAGTAAATAATGAAGAAGAGTAAAAATAACGAAGAAGACGAGTAAAAAATGAAGAAGAAGAGTAAAAAATGAAGAAGAGTAAAACAATGAAGAAGAAGAGTAAAAAAATGAAGAAGAGAAAAATGAAGAAGAGTAAAAATTGAAGAAGAGAAAAAATGAAGAACAAGAGTAAAAAATGAAGAAGAGTAAATAATGAAGAAGAAGAAGAGTTAAAAATAATGAAGAAGAAGAGTAAAAAATGAATGAGAAGAAGGAGAGTAAAAATGAAGAAGAAGAGTAAAAAAATGAAGAAGAAGGAGAGTAAAAAATGAAGAAGAAGAGTAAAAAAATGAAGAAGAAGACTAAAAAATGAAGAATAAGAGAAAAAATTAAGAAGAAGAGTAAATAATGAAGTGCTAAAATAAGACATGCTAAAAATTATGATGTCGTCACATTGTGTGGCGTCCATCTTGGATAGAAAAACACACCTTTTCCGATGAACACTAAACTTGACAGACGTGTTCCAACACACGGTTTGAAGCAGAATATAAATTTGTGATGTCATAGGTCACATGGTTCGTCAGCCCTCTTGGATTGAAAATTTATAATTAGGGTACCCTGTCATTTTGACAGGGAACCCTATTGTTTTTCTTCTGTTTATTTCCTTATTACGGTACCCTGTCATTCTGACAGGGAACTCTATTGTTTTTCTTCTGTTTATTTCATTATTATTAGGGTACCCTGTCATCCTGACAGGGAACCCTATTGTTTTTCTTCTGTTTATTTATTATTTTATCCTTTTTCCGCCGGCATTTCGCGGGTTCTTTCGCTTTAAAAATCATTTTCTCAGGAACGGTAAGTCCGATCGACACGAAATTTTCACCATAGTATGTATCTTTTTTGATAGCATAGTTAATTGGTAATTGTGACGTCATAGGTCACTTGGTTCGGCAGCCATCTTGTTTTTGGAATTTTTTTTTTAAAATCTTCTTCTCCAGAACGGCTAAACAGATCGAGGCGAAACTTTGCACAGACATTCCCCATGAGGTCCTTTATCAAGTTTGTTAATTTCTTATTGATCGTTCATACGGTTTGGCAGCAATCTTGAATTTACCCTAAACCTTCAAACATCTTCTTCTCCAGAACGGCTGAACAGATCGAGGCAAAACTTTACACACACATTCCCCATGAGGTCCTTTATCAAGTTTGTTAATTTCTTATTGATCGGTCATACGGTTTGGCGGCCATCTTCAATTTACCGTAAACCTTCAAACATCTTCTTCTCCAGAACGGCTCATCAGATCAAGGGGAAACTTCACAAACTTATTGCCCACCAGTAGGGAATATAAGTTTGTTAATTTCTAATTGATAGGTCACACGGTTTGGCAGCCATGTTTGATTCAAGAACAATATAAAATATCGTTTTCTCTGGAACCACTTACCCGATCAAAGCGAAACTTTGTCACTGTCATCTGCAGAAAGTCACATGTTGCATCAAAGGCGGAGAGACTGGGTACCCGGTCATCACTGCCAGCAGTTATAAAGTGGCAGTTCTAGTTCAAATTGAAACTTTCCAAATAAATGTTGAAAATGTTGAATATAAATTTGCTTTTAATACAAATTGTAACTTGCCAAATAAATGTTGATAATGGTGGATTGCAAAAATCTAGAGCTTAAAGAGAGAAACTAACTTCAGATTTGAATTCAGCACACTCAACTTAGGTAAGATCAAGTGCTGATATCAATGCAGCAAAATCTTTGTTCCTCGGTTATTGTTATTATTCACACAACATGAGTCTCCTTGAGTCCTTTTCTCCTCTTGTCCTTCCTTCTTTGTGTTCTTCTCTCTATCGTTCCTTTCGCTTTACTTGTTCGCTCATGTAACCATATTTATTTCACTTTCCTTTGCGCTTTGCTGTTCGTTTCTTGAAAAACACGATTCGTCTTCGTCATTCATTCCTTCCTGCATTTTCCATCTCTGTCCTTTCACTTTCTTCCTCATTTCTTCACCTTACTCCCTCGCACACCTTCACTTTCATGTTCCCACATCCAAAAACTCCATTGCCGGACCCTCTGCCTCATCTATCGTGCCCAGGCGTCCTCCCAGGAGATGTATCAAATACGTACCACGAGTGATGTCACTGGTCCATGGGGAAACGCCAGTGCCGCAGCCATGTGAGGAGCAGGAGGGAAATGGGGTGTGGAGGGTCCCGGTTTCAGTCAGGATGTGGGAGGCAGAGTCAACAAGTGTAAGGTGTACATTCTCATCACTCATGTAAGGTGATGCGAACAGGACTCTCATCCTGTCCGCATCTATTTCTTTCCATCTTAGCTCAACTTCGTCGCCAATTATTTGCCCCATCATTCTTTGTCAATCACCCATTTCTCCCTTCCACATCTGATACGCGATGCCAGCATATTACTGTAAAGTGTTGTCATTGATAACGTTTCGAAGGCGGGTCTTATTTTTGTGTGGACTTCTCTCGCATTGGGGATAAGTGGGAATGTAAATGTGCTGTGATTGTTGTACGGATATGTCATTCCATTGTTTTCTCTCCATGTAAATTTCTGATGGCTTGCCATTGCAAATACTTGCATTTTTATTACTGCCACTGAAGGCCATTTCCTTAATAAACTGTGTGCTAACTTTTTCTGTCCATTCTGATGGCAGTATAAGACTGCTGAGACATTTGGCCAGCTCACATTCGTTATCTAAGTTAAATATCAGATACAGTTACATGATGTTGGTTCTGCTCAGCCAACTGACTAATGTCTGTTGTGCAACCACTGGCATGGTTCCTGCTCACACTCAGGCTATTCAGGCTTTTGTGTATCATAACTTGGCTCTGAGCGTGGGATCCTACAGGAAGCTCTGGAGTGACTGGTGATCGTGGTCTCTCAAAGATATGCCATCCTTTCGGAGTTATCCAGAGGCGATGTACATGTACACACACACACACACACACACACACATATATATATATATATATATATATATATATATATATATATATATATATATATATATATATATATATATATATATATATATATATATATACACACACATACACACACACAATTTCAAAACACACCTGGCCACAAGTGTGCCTCGCTGACCTAGTCTTCAGTCAAAGTCCTCAGCATCATCCTGTTTCGGCCCTTCTACCTCGATACGGTTACCTAAGGTGGGCCAGGCAGGGGCAGTACATATTATGCCTCCACAAGCAATGACTACACATGGATACATACACACTCCCACCCCCAATCAGCAAGAACACAAACTATAACAAAAAAACAACAGCTTCCACTCCCAGAATCTACACCACCAAAAATATATATATACTGGAGCAACCAACCAACAAACCACCCAGCCTTACAATACAACACACGCGCGCACACACACACACACTCACACACACACACTCACCCACACACACACACACACACACACACACACACACACACACACACACACACACACACACACACCTAGCATCATAACATAAACTGCTCAAAACAACAAACATTCGCACAAACACATATATCTCCATATCTCTTCCCGACTCAGTTACTACCCTTTTGGGTCTGAAAGAATGACCACCGAATCAACCTCAACCTACACCATTTGACCTGCCTCCATAAACCCACTCCAGATCCAAAGTAAGCCTTTCAAGGAAACCTGAGCAACTCTCACACAGATCCTCCTTCTTTCCATTCCACACACTCCAAGTTGAGCAAGAAATGAAAGAGGAATTTCCAAGATACTCTCTACACCCCAACTCAAATGGCTGACAAGAAACTCGCCAACCCTTCTCCCGACATTCTGCCTCCAGCTCACCATACTTTCCTCTTCCTTTCGTGCACCTCCTCCATGTTCTCTTCCCAAGGTACTTGCAATTCCACAAAGATCACCTGCTTGTTGTACCTGACCAGATTACAATGTCAGGCCACAACCTTATCCCGTAGATCTCCT